>NW_027494857.1:0-261631 GCF_021521415.1 Bidens hawaiensis | reverse complement strand
CATGCTAGCTTTCTAACACCTAAAACAGTACAATCTATACGGACAAAGCAATAAACAGTTTAAAACATTATTCATTATCATTTAACTTTTGTCAAAAGTCAAAGACGTCTTCACCATTTGACTTCTATTACACGTGGTTGTTGACATTAAGATCCATTCTTCATCCAATTCTCACATTTGTTATCTGCAATCATCATTCATCTCATTGACACGACTCGGACCCGACACGAAAATAAGCATTTGTGGGTCGACAAACACGACTTGTTTAGAAAACAAGTCAAGGTTTGGTTGACTCGTATATAAGCGGGTTGGCCCGTGATATCCGTTATAAGTATTTAAAAAGCTTTTTAAATTATACTTTTATTTTTGTTTCTCATGCTTTCTTTTTTCTAAAGATATACTTGAATTTCCAATTCTTATTTAAGGGTTTATTTTTTTTTATTATTATTATTTTTAATTTTAGGATAAACAAAAAGAAAAATAAAAATTCAAATTACTCATTTACTCAAAATACTCTAAATTATATACATATATATTTAAAACATGTTTTTAATAAATGGGTTAAATGGCCTGTGTTCGGGTCTACACCATTTTGTGTGTGTGTGAATCATGACTCAGATAACAAATAATATGGGTTGGGTTACACATTTCAATCCGCTAATCCGACACAATTGACACCCATAGATTCAAGAATAATCTTCTTGTTCATCTTCTTACCATGTCCACCCAACTTTTCTTGTTCTTTCCTTACTCAAGGGTAAAACAATCATTTCACTTCACTTTCCCGACAACTCCCTAGCTTCTGCATTAGGCATTTCAGAATGCAAAGATAGTGTCTTTCTGCATTATGATTCATGTTTAACATTAACAAAAATGTTCAACAAATTATTCATAAACCTGCTTATAGGAACAGTTTTGACCCAAAAGAAATAAGATTATGATTTATAATTGTTATCAATATAAAATGTTTATAAATAATATAATGATAATAATTATATATGAAAGAAAGTTTATGGCTCAGTTTAGCAAAGGCTAAACTTCTTGGATAGAAATAGCTCAGAGTTTTAATATTTATCTTTGATAATTTAAGTTGCTATGAAGTCAAGGTCGGCTTACCACATTGATACACAAGCATGGAGAATCCGCTGGAGGATAACAAATACATGTGTGTAAAAGAAGTACATATAACATATAGTGAGTTTGTTGCAGTAAAAGATAATTTTAAAAGTGTTACGTTTTTCACTATCAAGGTAAAGCTCATTACGTTTCCGCATCATTAACCCAACATGAATTACCAACTATAAATATAAATATATGATAATGAAGCTGACAGTTCACTTGGATCACTTGACTTAAAAAAGTCAAACACACCCATTTAAAACACAAGACTAATTACCCCAAACCCCCAAATAATAAAATCACTTGGATCAGTTGACTAAAAAAAGTCAAACTACCCTATTCAAAAAATATGACCGTCAGGACATCCAAATAAAGAAAAATCGCATGAGTTAAACTTCCTAATCAACATTTTAAAAAAAGTGTTGACATGAGTTAAAGTTCCTAAAAAAAGTGTTCCAATTAGACGGGGTTTGGACAAGAACTGGTTAGAGTGCATTTCAGCACTTTTTTTTCTCTTTTACTCGTTTGACCCGGTTTTATTTTAGTTATTTTTTTGCTCAACTTCAGCAAAAGGCTCACAAAGTCATGTAAGTCAATCATTTATTGATTATCATACATTTGAGCTAAATACCCAGGTTACATGTTTTTATTCACGTCTAAACATGCAAAACCAGTTCGGTCCCAAATCAGACCAAACCAGAGTGGAACGAAAACCGAATTCTCATCATGCCATGAACTGAAAAGGCAAGAACCGGCCACACATAACTGTCTTCAACCCGTTCTAAACTGTTAAAAAAATCTAATAATAACATGAAAATTAATCATCGTTCAAGGACTAATTTCTCATTATGGTGCTTTTGGTTGCCATCATATACAATGTTTACATTACACTGTAACATTAAGGGTGCTAATTTCAAATTGAAGGTTTCCAATCTTATTTAATAAACAAACGGACATGAGTACATGTCTTGCTTATTCAATTAAGTTTGTACATGTCCGCTCATTTAACTCGTTTATGTTTGTTCATTTACATTCATTTAGTTCACTATTTACGTTTGTTAAATTTGGTCCATTTACTTTGTTAATATACACATTTATAAATTTTAAAGCCCGTTATAGTGTAGTCTAGTTTTAATAACTTTTTAGGCCAAGTACATTGTTGTTAACATTTACTTTTAATTGGTTTTATCTCAGTTACGGTCGTTCGTCAATGTTCAGTTTGTTAACATTCATGTTTATTGTTAACAAACGAACACATACACCTCCCTTTCTTAATGTGTGGTTTAAACAAGTATCAAAGTATGATATGGTTCATGATCCTTGATAACTAAAATACTATAACTCATTAGAAGACTGAACAAAATTTATACTTTTATATAACAAGCAATCTTACAAGTTGGTTAATGATGTCAAACTTGTAAGCTGATAATACTCCAAGACCAGACAAATTGCTGAAACAATACCAAAAATAAAAATTAAAGATCTGCAAGCAACATCTATGAGTGTGCTGAATTAATGAAGCATACATTTATTTGACTCTTGAACTTGAGCATGTAACTCATACATGAATACTAAAATGTATGGATATGTTACAATAATATCTTTTGGAATTTTGTAAATATAATTTAAATAATAAAATCTATTTGATGTAATAAATCTGTTTATCATTTTAAAAAATAATGATGCAAAAATGCCATTCTTTTGAGCTTGGCTCGTTTCGATCTCGATTCCTAAAGCTTGAGCTCGGCTCGTGTGAAGTTTTTCAAGCTCAAGCTCGACTTGGGCTCGGCTCGGCCGAGCTTTTTCACGAGCCGATCTCGAGTGACTCCGCTCGTTGTCACCCCTAGTCGAGACATGAGCTTTTATCATATTTGTTTGGTTTTACCACAAGTTTTAAATTTGTAAATCATATTTTTTATTGATAAAATAAGTAATTTATCTGCATGTTCTTTTACAAATGCATCACGTGGTAAACTTCGCCCGTTATCGAAACTAAAAAACAGTGTTAAACATGACAAAAAAGATTAGTTAAACTTGTTCATTAGTTAATCTCAGTTTCATTTCCACACACTTTCTTGTTAAACATGACAAATACATTTCGAGATCTTTCATATAGGAACGCTGAAGCAAAACAAATAAAATTTAAAGTATGGTTTTAATCAAATGAAGCATACCTGGTCACTTCTAAAGCTTTCCTCTCAACTTCCAATTCATATTGTGACCGAACAATATCCTGATTTTCAAAATATGCATCTGCCCCAGGTTTATTTATTCTTTCTTTACAGTTTCTTCTCGGTCTGCATGTTTCCAATTCCATTTTCATTAGAAAAAGAATTTGAAATTTTGCAACAGAATATTATATGTAATAATAGGTAAAGTACCGTTTTTTTCCTCTTCAAATTTTCCCGTTTAATTGACAGCCACTCTACTCTCTTGTAAAGTGCTCTTGAGCTACTCTTCAGTTGCGTTGTCCGGAAAAACAAACGCAGCGCCACAATATATGGCACATCAAGCTTCATCAGCGCCTCAACCATTGTCGGGTGATGTTGCTTTGTGGTCCCTCCAACCAATGCAAACTGAGTCAAAGATACAACCAAGTTTACAAACAGCTTCTTCAATTTATGCTACCTGAGACAAAAGTTAAAATCAAGAAAATGGATACATGGACTCCTAATATAATCATGAACTAAAATCCTTTCCAAGATGGTGATTACCAAATTATTAGCAAATCAGAACAAACATGAAAACCCTAAGCATGAATCCTAAAATATGATAAAAGTTATGCTTTTTAATTTTCTTAAACAAAATCGCACCTACCTGAGACAAAAGTGACGGCTACCATTCTTATTGGATTGAGCCTCCTCGCCAGATATAGTTTCAATTAACCTGTAGACGAAGCAATTGAAGGCAGCGGCAAACCGATTATAGGCAAAGTCGATGGATTTTACTTTCAGTTAACTACAATTAAATAGGCCGGGAATTGGAGGTCACCAAAGTTTAAGGGAGATCTGTAACGTCGCTGACAGTAAATGGGCTATTAAGGGAGATACTTAAGGACGAAGCCAAGTAAAGTGAAAATTAATTGTAACATTGCCGGATGGTTGCCGGAGCCCTTTATGAACATTTAATACTCAGGCATCTCATGAGGGAGAGGATAAGAAGGTGAAAGGGCTGACTGCATTATAATGCAGTATGGATAAATGATTATCTGTGTTTATGTTTACGTGTATAAATAAATACAGATGCATGTATTTTATTATGATTAATATAATTGAAACATATTATTCTTATTACTAACCTTTTTGCAGAGACATGTCGAGAGCTACAGATCTCATATCTGACGAAGCACCAGTATTGTATGAAGATGAAGAGGATTCAGAAGAGGAATCTGAGGAGGAAGAAAAAGGTGAGAGCTTGGAAGACACCGTAGTACATCGTGAGGTGCCGATGACCAGCCTGATTTATCGGGCTACCGATGCGATAGTTACCCTCTTAGGGAACCACCTAGGCTAGAGGCTGGAGCTACTAGTGCTTATCATTCACCGATTAGAGCACCCAGATCCCATACTCCACCTGTGCTTCATACACCAGTACCCCTATCTACCGTTAGGAACCGTCATACTGCCCGCATGAGCGTGCGCCTACCTGGGAACACCTCTCCCCCCACCACGGTCTACATACCATAGAGGAGAGACATCACGTGTCAAGGTCACTGACATACCTGTTCCCACCTGGGGTTTATCTGCATCGATACTGGAGCCACCTATTCTTTCTGATTCAGCGTGGTTAGGTTTAGTGACTGATTAGATATTAGAACAATCACACTTGATAAATAACTTTAACTAGCACAGACAAGACATGCAAGATCACATGTGGTACATGTAGCGAGAAGTGAGGGACGTGCAGAAGTCAAATGTTCACAATCGTTGGCGTCAAGATCGAGCGATGACACTGTTGGGAGTTTGTATAACAGTTATTACAGACCTGGTGGCTGTTGTTGTGTGGTTGTTATACCACGAACTCACGAATGGGTAGAACACTAGTAGTATAGTTGGTTGTAAATAGCCTTTTGACATCCTATGCAGCATTTTGTAGCGGCATGTTAGGCTGACTTGGGAACTGCTTACGGTTTACCATTATTACAAACACTGGCCCATATCGGGTTAAGTTTATATGCCACTTAGTGACAAATTTAGATACGCATATACAAGCGCTGGCCTATACCAGGTTAAGCCTATGTGCTAAATTTTGGACGCATATGTACAGTAATGATTAGGGGTAATACAAACGTGTTCTTTGGCATAGTTGTGTGTTTGTAATTGATAATATCGTGATACTGTGTTTACTATGGTGGAAACGGTATTAATTATTGTATATTTGATTATTGTTATAGAATGGCCACGAAGAAAGCTAATCCTATATCTGAGGCGGAAGTGACCGAATTGATTGCTCGCCAATTACAAGCTGTGATACCGACCATTGTAACACAAGTCACTGCTAGTATACGTGCCAATAATACTGTTAATCAACCCCCGAGCACCACTACGGCCACGATAATATACCTCCGCTAGATACTAACGTAGCCCCGGGCGTTACTACCCCGTTGACTACTGATAATGTTACAAACAGTAATAATACTCGCCCGACTGTTAACACCATTGGGAACCCTGAACCCGTTTTGAACACCACTAATGTCACAAATCCAACTCCCATACTGGAAACTAACACAACTACTGATGATAACGCTCGACCAAATACCGGTAATAATTGTAACAATCAAGAACCCCAACGTCAAGAATATTTGTTTAAGAAGTTTGCCTCTTGTAAACCGACTGAATTCAGAGGTACTGAAGGACCTAGCGGATTGGTGAAATGGATTGAAAAGACCGAGTCCATAATTAACATTAGTGAATGTTCACCAGACCATATAGTCAAATTCGCTACCAGTATGTTTCTAGATCATGCCTTGATGTGGTGGCATATGATTGTACAAACTTAGGGACGAGAAACGATTAACAGTATGACATGGCCTGAAGTTAAAACCCTCGTGTTAGAACATTTTTGCCTAAGAAATGAGATCCAGAAGTTAGAACACGAACTTTGGAATTTGGAAACGGGAGGCGCTGATCATTTAAGTTACACAAATCGTTTCAATGAATTTACTCGTTTAGTACCATGGTCAATTATTCCAGAATCCCAGCGCATTGAGCGCTATTTTTGGGGACTGACCCCAGTCGTGAGAAGAATAGTCAATTCCACAGCCCACCCAACTTTAGAAAGTGCCGTGTCACAAGCCAACGTCTTGACTTTTGACCTTACAAGAAACGGTGTAGTAAGAGTACCATGAGAATCGTCCGGTTTGAAACGAACTAGTTATATCTCTAGAACACAAGTGAAATCTCATAATAAACGAATCTGCCCTACAACTCTAAACTATGCTATGACCAGTTCCAACATGAAACAAGATACATACAAAGGGTCAAAGTGTGGAAAGTGTAATTTGCATCATACTGGTGAATGTCGAACGACCATGTCAAAGATGTGGAAAGATCTGGCATTATGCCCCAAGTTGTAGAACTATAATGAATACTTCAAACCGTTAGTCTCAAACAACCCAACCTCGTTGTCCACAAACACCTAGTCCCCAACCAATTCGACAACAATCTAATCAACAAACCCCATCTTCAATGAACCTCCATACATGTTATAAGTGCGGTAGTACGAAACAGTTTAGGATACACTGCCCCAAATTGAATCCCGATGTAGTAAAACGACAAAATCAAGGGCAAACATCAACTTCCTATCCATCTAGGGGATGCGCTTCCATAAATGGATAGGGCGAACCGCGACAAGACCCACATCTAGTAATAGGTACCTCCTTAGTTTCTGATCGTTGAGCTTCAGTTTTAATTGTTACGGACGCCGATAAAAGTTTTGTAGCTACGAACTTCTTATTATTGAGGAAAATGTTGGTTAGTGAATTAAAAAATCCTTATACTATAGAACTCGCTAATAATAAGTCTATGATTGTTAACAAAATAGTTCGTAACTGCCCTTTTATACTAAACAACCAATTCTTCCTTATCGACATATTCCCAGTAGAACTAGGAAGTTTCGATGTTATAGTCGATATGGACTCGCTATCTAAGTATAAATCTGAAATCTTTTGTAAGGATAAGACAGTTAGAATTCGTCTTTCGAATGATGAGGCAATGATTGTTCAAGGTGAGAAATCTGGTACCGTATTACCTCTTGTAACCCAACTTAAGGCCGTAAAGTATTTGCGCCAAGGTTGTACGTTATACTTGGAAAGTGTAACAACTAAGGACCCTGATGAAAAATGAGTAGAAGACAACTCAGTGGTACAAGAGTATTCAGATGTGTTCCTGATGAGTTACCTGGTTTACCACCAACCCAACAAGTAGAATTCCGTATTGACCTAATACCAGGAGCAGCTCCCATTGCTAAAGCACCTTACCGACTTGCACCTTCTGAAATGCAAGAACTGTCTAACCAATTGCAAGAGTTACTAGATATGGGCTTTATACGACCTAGTTATTCACCATGGGGAGCACCGGTGTTATTTGTGAAAAGGAAAGATGGAAGTTTTCAGATGTGTATTGATTACCGGAAATTAAATAAGGTGACTATCAAGAATAGGTACCCATTACCTCAAATTGATGACTTGTTTGACCAACTTTAGGGTGAGAAATATTTTTTGAAAATTGATCTCAGATCTGGTTATCATCAAGTAAGAATCCAGGAAGAAGATGTCCCAAAAACAGCCTTCCGAACTCGGTACGGTCACTATGAATTTTTGGTTATGCCGTTTAGATTGACCAATGCGCCTGCAATATTTATGGATCTCATCAACCTAGTTTGCAAACCCTATCTTGATAAATTTGTGATAGTATTTACCGATAACATCTTAATATATTCGAAAAGTAAGGAGGAACACGAACAACATCTGCGGGTAATCTTGGAATTACTGAGGCAAGAAAAGTTATACGCTAAGTGGTCTAAATGTGAATTCTAGCTACAAGAAGTACAAATTTTAGGATACATTGTGAATCATCAAGAAATCCAAGTAGACCATAGTAATATTGAGGCTATTAAGAATTGGCAAGTACCTAAATCACCAAAAGAAATTTGCCAATTTTTTGGATTATCCGGGTATTACAACGATTTTATTGAAAACTTTTCCAGTATTGCCTAACCTTTAACCCTCCTAACTCAAAAAGATCGAACATATGACTGGGGAGAAGAACATGAAATTGCCTTCCAAGCGTTAAAACAAAAGTTATGTGAAGCTCCAATATTAAGTCTTCCAGATGGAACTGATGACTTGGTAGTTTATTGTGACGCATCTCATAAAGGTTTAGGATGCGTACAGATGCAACGAATATGGATGGAACTATTAAACGATTAGTATTATGAAATTAAATACCATCCGGGAAAAGACAATAGACTAGCCTTACCGAGTAAATTCATGAAAATTCTATCCGTTTAGTTGTTAACAAGATATATAAAGACTTGAAACAATTTTATAGACGGCCTGGTACGAAGAAAGATATAAACACTTATGTTAGTAAAGGCGTGACTTGTGCTCGTGTTAAGGCCGAATACTAAAAGCCTTCGGGAATATTACAACAACCCGAAATCCACAATGGAAATGGGAACAAATTACCATGGACTTCGTAACACACTTTCCCAAAACCTCTCGAGGACATAATGCAATTTGGGTTATTGTAGACTGACTAACCAATTTCACACACTTCATTCCGATCTATAATAACTACACTACCAAAAAAATCTCCCAAATTTTCATTGATGAAATTGTATCCCGACACGGAGTACCACTTTCGATTATCTCAGACCGAGACAGTCACTTTACTTCACATTTTTGGCAAGCAGTTCAAGAAGCTCTGGGAACCCGAATAGACCTGAGTACCGCTTACCACCCCCCAAACAGATAGCCAGTCAGAACGAACAATAAAAACCTTAGGATTTACTTCGTGCTTGTGTACTGGATTTCAAAGGGTATTGGGATCAACACCTCCCACTCATTGAGTTCTCTTACAATAACAGTTACCACAGTAGTATACAAGTAGCACCTTATGAAGTATTATAGGGGCAGAAATGTAGATCGTCACTTTGTTGGACAGAAGTGGGTGATACTCAAATTACAAGATCCGATTTGGTTCAAGAGACAACTAATGAGATTCATAGGATTAAACGAAAACTGAAAGCCGCCCGTGATCGACAAAAGAGCTATGCTGATGTTCGTAGAAAACCGTTATCTTTTGAAACTAGAGACAAAGTGTTTCTGAAAGTGTCCCCCTGGAAAGGTGTTATAAGGTTTGGAAAGAGCGGTAAATTAGCCCTGAGATACATTGGACCTTTCGAGATTATTACAAAAATTGGTCCCGTAGCCTACTTACTAAAACTACCCTTAGAACTGAGCACTATTCACGATGTGTTTCATGTGTCGAATCTGTAAAAGTGTATGACTTATGAGACGGAAATAGTACCATTGGAAGATGTTCAGGTAAATGAAAAGCTAAACTCTATAGAAGAAGCAGTAGAAATTGTGGATAGGAAAACCAAACAGTTACGACACGACAAGATCTCATTGGTAAAAGTTCGATGGAACTCACAACGAGGACCCGAATTTACTTGGGAAAGAAATGATGAATTCCGAAAGAAATACCCTCACCTATTTCCTAAAAAAAACCGTTGACACATCAAATTTCTAGGACGAAAATTTTTAACTGGGGGAGAATGTGACATTTGTGACAAAACGAGGTATACCTTCTTCACTACGTAGCGAGTAAACGATAAATCGGTTAATTCGTAGTGATTAAACGAGTAACCGACCGATACTGATTATGATCTGTATATATACTGAGGGGTAATATATGAGTTATATATATATGTATATTATAGTGGCTAACATATTGATATTAATGCCCTAGTACGTTTAAAACCATTTAAACGAAAAAGGTTTCGTTTAACAATACGCTATGAGTTTAAACGCAATCGTTAACATTAAAACGAGCATTGTAGCATCCGTCAAGCCGAAAAAGATTTATAAAACAATTATATGGCATGTTCTAAGCAACCCGTGAAAATATTTTGGATTTTTACAATGAGGGCAGTACGTTTTTCTTATTTTACAAAAATGGGCTGAAAGATGCTCGTTTTCGCGCTTTTTTTTCGCACCCAGTCTAGTTTTCTTGCGATAAACCAAACCCGAACTAAATTTTGGACCGAAATTTACATGTGGCACGAAAACCGAAGCATCAATGGGCCAAATAGAGGCCCAATGGCCCCCCATAGGTCCAACCGCCAAAGTGGACCAACCCCGTTTTTTATAAGCTTGTTAAACAAGCTTTACCCTTAGATATTTTCCACACTTGTTTCAATCATCTCAATCCCAGCAGAATTCTTCACTATTGCAGCCCAAAACCCTAAAATTAACATCTTATTTTCATGAATTTCATGCTTAATTAACATGATTTAAACATAGAAATTTAGGTTTTGATTATTATTAAACATGTTTAACTACTAAAAAACCTTAAAAATCACCTAAGATCATGTTTTGATGTTAAAAATGTTTACAAGTCAGAAACATATGGATTTTTCACCAAAAACACGGATTAGAACACGTGTATAACGTTTTTACGGTTTAAAAGTTCGGTTTGAAACCCTAACCGAACCCTAATTAACAAGGCTGGAATATGGATGATTTATGATTGGTTCTGTGTTATATGATATGTTGATACACTGACTTTGTGACCCAAGACCCGGGGAGTTGATATAACCACCAAAACTATCGAAAACCGACAAGGTAATTACCGTATTACTCATTTAGGGGCTTTTTGTACTTTGATTGTGAAGTACTGGTTTTCAGTTTGTGAAACTTTGTAGGGGAATTAGGGATCATATAAGTGAGTCCCTGTTCAAAGTTGGTAATTGTTCGATAAACAGAGAATATTGGGCGAATTTATTACCGTTTATTAGCGTTTATTTATGAAAAATAGTTAAACTTGTTTAAATATTATGAAATTTGGTTTGGAACTTTTTAATATGATGGTAAGATCACTGGAAAAATTTTGGATCATTTGGACATGTCTAATTGCAGTTTATGCAATCGCCTTTTACTCGGTTTTTAACAGCCGAAAAATGCACAAAAGGGTATTTTGGCCAAAGAATTAGGTTCTGGAAATTCGAAATGGTTTGTGTTTTGGTATTATGACCACTTATAAAAATCATCGGATTTTTCGGGAATCATTTGGTATAAACGGGTTATTTATCGGTTAATTATAACACATAAAATGAATTTTTATAAATAAATAATTAAGTATAAAAATTCTGAAAATATTTTTATAAAATGCTACAGATTTTACTTTATTTTTTCAAAACTTCTCATACTTTATATATAATTACATAAATAGTTATGCATATTTAAACATTTAAATTATATATGTTTTAACGAAACCGACAGTTTTGTGTTTAACGAACTGACTGGTATGTGAAACCATCAAAAGTGGTCAAATATCATAGTTTTAGTTGAATTTGATAAAAACAAACTTTTTACGAGATTTCCGGACAATTCGGGTGGATTGTACGCGTTTTATGTAATGAAACCTGTATGAAAACGGAAACGAACCCTCCGATCAATCCAGATACCGAAACTTTAAACTTCTTTTATAAATCAAATAATTTTATCAAACAATATATTTACTTAAGTTTGTGTGATCTTACCTATTTCCGAAACGCGTAAACGATCAACTTGGCTAGGCACGAAAAACGATGCAACTGAGCCAAATCTGGTTTTAAACATTTCATAACGTATAACGTCACAATCTAAGACTACTGACATGTTCTGCGTGTAACAGCTATACCCAGACTATGTAAACATCTCGACTTAGCTTTATGACTGTACTAGTGTAACCGTACTATACTGATTATAGGATGCGAGCTATAATAGAGGCATTATGACCCCGAAAATCTTAACTTAACACATTGGAAGTCTTATCTTAAGCCGTTCGGGTTATGACAGATGCCGATAGCCAACAATAATAGACAATTAATAATAAAAACATCATCTTTTATTATAAGAAAATATTTTACAAAATCAGAGTTTATTACACGTGCTAATGGGTTTACAATACTTCACTTTTGTGCAAACATCCCACGCTCTCATTTCCATGCCACCTCGAAATCTTCACTTACCTGAAAAAGCATATTTAAATAATATTTGGGTCAACACGAATGTTGGTGAGTTATTCCCGAGAAAAAAACTTATTATATAAATATAGACAATTTATATATAAACAACACATGAATATAATAGTGTACGGCTATTATACTCCCAACAGTACCTATCTATACACGGTACAACACAATAACGAAACCCGCATTTTACCTTTAAACAAAAAGCGTTAGTTGTAAACTAGCTAAGAATACAACGTGTGTATGACTACCAATTTGATAACTCGAAACGTACCATACTCGAAATATTCCCACTTTTAACCCAACGCGAATGGAAGTGGGGGGCGTCACCCTGATAGATCTTCCAACATTTCTGTGCCCTCAATTCGGTTAACAGTTATTTAACCAAGTTGATTCATCCCACAATAACGACAATTTGTAAAGTATAATGCGCTTTCAAAACACATATATATATATAAATACGAATATAAATATACAATATGCTTTTCGGAGGAAGAACTCACCTTTGAATCCGATGTTCGTATAACGCTCGTGTCCTATGATAGTACATGTTCGTTAATTTTAAGTTCGGGTTTGACCAAAAATGGTTAACTATATACATGTTTGACCAATATATATATATATATATATATATATATATATATATATATATATATATGTATATTCTTATTCTAAAAATCCATACAAGCACACAACACCTAAAGTTTACTACTTATAATTCTATAAATACAAACTTAAAATATAAACAAGTAGTAATCAACTAATAGTTGTTTTATTTAATAATTTAAATTAATTATTAAAATTTTATAAAAATTATTACCTTTAGTTGCTGGAGTGTTTTGGAAAATTTAAGTTATTATTTTATTTAGAATCTTGACTATATTTTAGTCGGTTTTGCCGGTTTTGTCGGTTTTGAGCTTAAAAACGAACCGGTTGTTATTTTGTGAAAACTTTTAGTTTTAAATTATCTAAAACACTTTTATATAGTTTCTAGTCAAGTTTTATTAGTTTTACAATAAAAATGTTATGGTTTTTATTTTGTTGCCAATTTCTTAAAAATGTCAATTTTTAACGTTTTTGTGTCCGTTTTCGCGACACGAACCGGGTTGGTTTAAGTTTTGTTATTCTTGAATTTTCTTATACTTTAACTTATGTTAAATATAAGAATATTATGACTTTAGGAGCTGTTTTAATTCAGTTCCAAAAATTCATGTCGGTTCACTTTAAAAGTCGAACTTTCCGACTGTTAAAGTCACCGACAAGCTATTTAAGTCACAATGTTAAAACCAAACCATTTGGTACAGAAAATATACATATAATAACAAGTAATATATCATCACATCCATGTTTGATTATCTAGCACCAAGTATGTACACAAAACAAATTTTTAACTACACATGCTCAAGCCTTAGCTTAAGTTTTCAACTATACAATATACATGTTATTTTTACAATCTCTACAAGGTGTTTATGTACTAAAATTTCCAGATCTTAATAACCCCTATTATCCTCTTATTTCATCCCATTATCATCTTTTAAACAAACACATTCTTGACTCTTTAATAACAAAGTTTCTATTACTAGTAAGTAGTAATTTTTAATAACCTTATTATCATACCAACAATCTTTACAATAGAGTTTACTAAAGTAATCTTAACCACAAGTCTTTAATCATCCACATAATATTATGTTCACTTATCAAATCATCTTGCAAAACATCTTGTATAATTTACAAAGTTTCTTTTATTAGTAAGTTTAACACAAACTCTTGTTTATCTAAGTTATCATGTTTCATGCATCCTAGTACTTCTAGTAGATTTTATTCTTTTCCATATGTCTCATTCAATCACTTAGTTGGTGATTTTCAATCCATATAAAAATCAATACAAGACAAGTATGAGCTTTATGATCAAAAATCAAATTTTTGTATTGCTTGCATGTGTAAGTAACTTTTCAAAAGAATCAAATCTCTACACTTTTGTCAACCCTTTTCCAAGATCCTATTTACCTTTTCAAAATCATTATTATTATTACTTACAACTTTTTAAGTAATAAATCAACCAAGTGGGTTTTAAAAATTATCATTCTTTCTTAACCATTTTAACATTTAACAAGTTAACAACTTCAATCCAATACCAAAATCAAAACCCACGGCCAAAAGTGGGTATTTTTACCCATAATCCATCTTTAATCTTTGGCCATTTACATATTTACTTTCATTATTAAAACAATACTTAAACTCATTTGTTAAACAAAATCAAGTAACATTATTATGGACAATCTATACAAGCTAATATGCAACCAATATAAGTCCTACAATAAACAAAACCCATCTTATACATTCACATGCAAACTCACGGGTCACACACATGCATGCATACATCCATATTATACTTGCATGTATATTATCAAACATACTAAAATCAAGCTTTAAACATCAAATAGTAACTAATATACATAAATCTTGAAGTGGGTTACCTTGGGTTTCGGATTTGGTGTCTAAGGAGGTGATAATGTGGCCTTAAGTATGCTTATGGTTCCCTCTTTGGCTTCCTACTCCTTGTTATTTGCTTAATCCTCAATCAAAACTCTTAATCTTTAACAATGGTGAATGGTGGTTTTTGAAATGGTGATATTATGAGGGTGATGGTGGTATACGGCTATATAGAGAGAGAAAGAGGTATAGAGTCTTGAGTTGGAACCTAGGGTGATGTGTTGTGTAAACAATAACACTCCAAGTAATCTTCTAATCATTACATGTATGTATATTATTAATATAATAATGCAAGTGGGTGGTTTTGGGGGAATTTGGCGGCCGAGAGAGGTGGGGGAGTGGGAAGGTTTTGTGGATTAATAATAACATGTGGTGTCATCTAGGTGTTAAGGTTTAACGTATCTCGTAATTTATCTAGCCAAACGACTTCCGTTTCTAATAATTTTTATCAGACTTTGAGCGAAATTTGATTACAGTCAATGTCTATCTAAAAACATAATTTTCTGAGAAACTTGATGTCGGGTCCTTACGGTGTCCTCTACTGGCTTTCGGTTACTTATTTTCCAATTTTCGCTATTCGAACCTTCTAAAATTAAGTTTATACACTATCTCTAATATCCTAATGTAAAATTAAATTTTTTGAGGTCATCTTGACGTGTTTATGAATTTATCCATTTTGAGATATTACCCGGTGTCAATCTGTACAGTGTCAGCTACACGACAAAATTGAACTTTTTCGGGTTCCATATTTTAAAACTCAACTAAAATAAAAAACTTTAGCTAAAAATATTATTCCTATGTATTTATTTTACTAATAATTACGCGATTACGGTTAAGATAATTACCAGATTAGTCTAATTTTTGGCGGTTGTCACATTACACGTGTAACCTATCAATACTACGCTAAGGTGAGTTTCTTGAGCCCACTTTCTAAATTGTTTTACGAACTTTTGGGTTAGAAATTATGTTTACATATACTTATGTACTTGAAAACTTTTTATGATGTGAATTATGTAAGTGCTAACACTTGAAAGGCCTAGCACACGAGTGATTAACTACGAGCCGAAGGCATGTGAATAGTACTATTTGTTTGACAAACCCAATTGACAGGGCCGGAGAGGTATGTCGGAACATGTTTTTGCAGTTGCACATGACCATGCGAACCTTTTGTAACATGCTATGTGGTGTTAGACATAGTACATACTTGAGGAAAATAGAGCCAATGTGGGCATAGGAAGTGAGTGGGCAGTAGAGGCCACGTAACGGAAACTGGTCGAGGATTCACTCGTGGCTTAGTATAATTACATCGCATATTTACAAAACATGAATACTATGATTACGTATACTGGTTTTCGTTCGTACTTGTGAAACTTGAAACTCATCAACTAGACGTAGTTGACTCGTTTTAACATGCTTTTCAGGTGAGCCAAAGTTGAAATGAATTGCTTACGTGCTCGGTGTTAAAAACTGAAGTTGAATTGATGTAAATAGGTGCAAGTACATAGTAATGAATAAGAAGCCCAAGAACTGGTTATGTGTTTTCACCTAGTTTGTAAACTTAATACCAACCAATGTAATATGATGTAAATTAGTTTGTTGAATTTCTTTATAAACAATGTGGTTGATACTAGAGTTATCTATCACATTCCCATATTACGCTTCCATAATTACCTAATCGGGGTGTGACACTTATGTTCCCGATGGCACTGCAAACAATAAAACTGTTGAAAGAACCATGAAAAAGAAAGATGGCAGAGCCTTAGCTATTCTGAAGCTGGGTTTATCATGGGAAATTGTGACCAAAGTGGCTCATCATACTACAACAAAAGCAATGTATAATTCTTTAGTAAATATGTTGGAAGAGATGCTGAACTGGAATCATTGTTGGCACAGGCTCAACAAAGGATTCAAACCCAGGGCACTGAGGTTGAGAAGACCTCAGCTATACCAAAACAGGGGGAGAATCCACCTATGGTCAATGTGATGGAGGTTGATACTACTGTAGATGTGCTTAAATCAATTACTAAAGATTATGTGAGTAGTAGTGTTGATGATGAGGAAGAAAATGAGGGGAATGAGGAGGATAGTTATGAAGCTGATAAGTCTGATGGTGGTGAGCAAGACTACAGTGTTGAGGAGAATGATGATACTGAGGAGGTTGTGCATGAAAATATGATTAATGATGAGATTGTTGATGAGAAGATGGCTAAAACTGAAAAAATTGACCAAAATTATGGAGTAGGTGATGGTTGATGCTGATGATATTGCTAATGAGGAGGATTTGAATATTTTGTATGGTGATTTCGGAAATGTTGAATCTTTATTGGAAAAGGAGAAGGAGGATAAGGTTGAAATGTCCGTAGATGAAGAATTAAATGGCTTATTTGATTAGATTGACAATTTTCACGATGAACAAACTGAGGTGAGGGAAACTAATCCGTCCAAGTCATTGACTATGGATGAGGAGAATGAAATGTAAAGCTGTAGCTGAAACTGAAGAACAACTACTACCATTGGAAACTAATTAGATTAAATCTAGCGATGATGTGTTGATAGTTCATGAGTGTGCTGAGAAAGCTACAAAATTACATAATGATATTTTGAAGGAATGGATTCATAGAGAAATGATCTCAAGGTCCTTAACTGATATAGAATTTGAAGACCAGAGAATTTTTTTAGAAGAGACTGAATTGAAAAAGAACCTGGATGAAGAACACGGGGAGTTAGATCAAGAGGTGATTGAGGGATTGCTAAGACTCGAACAAACTGAAGAGGCTAACAAGTCTTTAGCTATAATTCTGTACCAATTCAAGAAAACCCCAGAATCTCATCAACAAAAATCACCTGAGCAAGCCACTGCTGAACCTGAAAATGAAATTTTAAATAAAAAGTTGGTCACTTAAACAGTTGGTCAGATAGTGACTCAAATATTGGATGAAAAATGGAATAAACAAGTTATGGATGATCTAGAGAAGAATCTAGAGAGTTGGGATCGTGGAGATGAGAATAAATATGAAAAGAAGAGGAAGAGGGATGATAAAATTCGAAATACAGATGAAACTATACCAAAGAAAAAGAAAAGTCCAATTTATGCAATACATATTCAAGTTATTAAGCCAGTTGATGTTGACGTTGAACCCGAAATGAATGAACCCAAGATTGATGCTCTTGAGGATTTGTCTGAAGTTGATAATGATGGTACAACTGACTCACCATTTGTGGACATGATTGATGTTCGTAGAGAAAACATTCAAACCATTTTGGATGAAGCTAAAAAGAAAGATCCAAAAATATTAAGTTTGATAAATCATGGTTATAAGTTTGAAACCCTGGCTCCTATGACAGATGAGGAGTTGCAGGTATTTTTGGATGAAGAGGTGGAAGATTTGAAGAAAAAGAGAGAAAAACAAAACATAGATAATCAAAGGTTCCTCAACTACCAAATACTTCATGGTTTCTCAGAGCAATAGCAGAGTCACATGAAGTTCAAGGAATTGGAATGTTAGTAAATCAACAAGAGTGAGGATTGAGAAGGAAGAATTTGAGAAAATGAAAAAGAAGACAACTGATCAACAAGGTAAGATTGAAAAACTCTACAAGAAGTATGGTGGAAAATGCAAGTATTTGATAGATCATGGAATAGAAATTGATGTTGTAGAAAGTTTAAGCAAGAAAGAAGTTGAAACACACTTTAAAAGGACCTCAAGGAGAGTACAATTTGAAACAACCACCAGCACAAAGAAGCCTAGATTGATGACACTAACTGAGAAAGAAAAGAAGGCATGGGAGAAGGAGTAAGTGAAGCTGTTTAATAGACTGATGGAGGCAAGGGGTAAAGGAAAGTTAACCAAAAATTTGTCAATCAAAGAAAAACTCTCAATGTATGAATCTGAGAAGGTTGAGTTTTACCAAGAAAAATCTAAATCATCTCAGGCTCCTCCCTTGATGATTGTGAAGGAAGAGCCGGTCGAGCCTGTTGAGCTATGGGAGGATGAAAATAAAATCAAAACCTTGAAAGGTTTGATGTTGAGTAAAGGCATGGCTGAAGGGGTGTTAGACAATTTGGGAAAAAGCCGACTAAAAGAATTATTTTATTATAAGAAAGAAGAATGGGAGAGTTGGAGGCTGAAGAGAGGAGGTTACTAGAGTTTTAGTGTGGACCAAGGGGTGAACCTATTCAAGCTCAAAGATCTGTCCCTGAGGATCCAACTTATGAGGAAGTGATGGGCATGATTACAACAATGGCAAAAGGAAGGAGAAAATTATCTGAAGCTAGTTATGCTTCCAAAAGAAAAGATTATTAAGATGTTAGAAAAATCTGGGCATGTGAGAAGGCCAATTCCGTAAAAGAAGTGTCTCAATCCCAACCACCAGAGCCTCTCATCAACGTCAACAAAGGCCACCAACTGAAGTGGACCTACCAAAGAGGCTTTACTTTGACGCAAGAACCGAATCGTTGAAAGTTATAATGAATAGTGGTGAGTTGAAGCACATTATATTTAAAGATGATTTTCTGGACTTTAAAAAGGAACAATTGGAAGAAATGGCAACTCTGAGCTTGTATGACTACCAAGACAGGCAGAGCTTTGCACGAAGACAACATAACGAATTATCCAAACATTTGAGAGACCAATCAAGGAAGGGGTTTCCTATGCTGAACAAGAAAAGGAAGTTGGAACTATCTGAATTTGAAAAGAAGAAGAGGCAAAGAAGGATGATGGACAAAATGATGACTGACGCTTCTTTCAAGCAGAAGACTAAGTACACCAATCCTATGGCCAACCTAAAGGAATGTTTGAGTATGAGGCGGCATATGACCAGACCAAGTCCAAAAGAATGGAAGGATCACTAACATTGTATTTGAACCACATGATCAATCCTTCATTCTTAGAAACTTAGATGGACTGGCCCTGGGCATCATATTACATGACACTGATCTTGAATTTCTTTATGTGGAGGATTTGGAGGATATAAGCAGATGGACTCTGCCCTACCAACATCCCCACCACAGGGATATATTCTTATTCAAAGAAAAAGCCGCAGCAGTTAGACTGGACAGAAGAAGGGAATCCTCAAGCTCTAGAAGATGAAGATACTACTTATAGTTTAGGCTTGATTTGTGATGTCCTTGAGACAGAATTATAAGTTGTAAACTTTTTCTTTATGATATGTAATTTTATCTTTTGGATATTTGATGAGTATTTTTGATAAGTGTATGCAACCTAATAAGTGTTTTGGTACAGCTGAGGATGTTCCAATCTAGGGGGAGATTGTTAGGATAGACTTAAGGAAGGTTGGAATCTTCTTAACCTCCCTGAAAATGGCTAAGTATGGAAACCGAGCAAACTTAGGCCTCCCAGCAAGCTTATACTAAGTCTAGCAAGGTATTTTGCTATCCCATCAAGGTTATCTTTTAGAATTATTCTTAAGTGTCAGTTCGAGAAAACTACACTTCATCAAGCAAGGTTGTTCTTCAAGTCAAGTAAGGTTTGTTTCAGAGCAAACTCTTGACTAACCAAGCTAAAACCAAGTATTTTGGTGGATCTAGCAAGGTTTATTCATAATAAATAGTGGTCCCAACAAGCTTGAAAGAAATTGATAAAGAAATTACTTAAGGACTTCTAACGAGCAATGTTCAACTCAGAGCAAGATATAGTGTCACCAGCACACTTAAGATTGTTTAATAAGTTAATGCAACAAAAGGTTGAAGGGATCTCTAAAGAACAAGTTTGCTAGTAGGATTATATCGAGAAAAGTTTGGTATTATCAGGAAGTTTAAAGCCTACTTGATGAATATTTTCTATGGAAAATATTCTAAGTAAAGCTTGCCCGGAGAACTGTTACCCAACACACTTAATGGTTACCAAGTCTGCACACTAAAAGACAAAGCTGCAAAGCTTGCCCGAAGACCTGTTTACACTTAAAATCTTTTGTAATACGTTTGAATATGTTCTATAACAATTAATAGGGTTTCCGAAAAGGGAATGTCAGGTGTCACGACAGGTCTATAAAAATGAATATTATAGGTCACGCCTATGACAACAACGGACCAGAGAAAATATCGTGATTTTACGGTTGTATCCCTCCTGTACGGAAAGCTGCCATAAATCCTGACATTCCACCTTAAAACCCTAATTGATTTTCATTGTACCCTTCATAATATAAGTGGAAATATTTTGAGTTACTTTGTGTGTTTGTTACTTTCATGTCCGTTGAGCAACATTTAGAGTGTTATTGATTCCGCCTTTAATATTCTATTGTTCTTTTCAAAAAAATAGTAAGTCGTAACCTTCTTGTCAACACTTATGTGTGGGTTACGATTGTGAGTGATTGAGCTAGTGAGTGAGCTATACGAGACCGCAAGGATTATTTGTTCACAAACACTCATAGCTGCTGCTGTTGCAATATTAATGGGCAAAATGCTACTGCATAATAGTTTAAGGGACAATTTTGCCATTTTGTTGTCTATTTCATTCTCGAGCAGTTGGATTTGTTGCTGATATGATGGTATTTCACGAGTAGATCTAAACCGTTATTGCTGATTTTGTCATGAAAAATTAAATTCATAGCTGCTGATATGATATGGGTTCAAACTTTTGTTGCTGCTGATATGCGTCTCGAGCAGTTTATTCAAGTCTTTTGTAGCTGGTACAAGTCAAAGGGGCCAAGTTTGGTACAAGTCTTGATTCTCACTTATCCGTTGAGCTTTTGACCATGTGTTCTAAATGAAAGATGTTTGCCAAAGTCTGATTGACTATTTGCACGTGATTTTTCTGGTCAACTCAGCTGTTGACTGAGTCGGGTCAACGAGGGGTATTTTGGTCATTTTTGAAGATTTTTGAGATAAATTTGGGCAAAATTCACAAAAAATTCATGATTTCATCAAGAGCTTTACAAGAAAAAGATGGCATATTTTCCGGATCATTTCATGAGTTGACGAAGTCAAAGCTTGTTTAAATTGAAGAGTCTCATGTTTTCACCCGCACTTGATTTGAATACACGTTTGTTAAAGGTAATTGCAATGAAATTGGGGGAGTAAACTCTTTAAATTTCATTGCAAATTGGTTGCTTCAAATCAAGTAAAAGAATTAAGTTAAGGAAAAGTTGATCAAGATAAACAATCCAAGGTTTTTCAAAGATGTGGAGGATCTTGGTGATGTAATCAGATGGAATCTGCCGTCTCAATCCACACCAGAAACGGGAAAAATTGAAGATTATTTGATGATCACATTGAGTGTATTTCCTTTTATGTTGACCTTGTTACTTGATGTTGATCATTGAAGTTCAAAGCTGTTGAAAGTGAGGTGGAGAATTTAAATGAAAGACAACGGGTTATGAAGTAATCATGGAAGTAATTCGATGGCATCGGTTTAAGGGAGAGATTATTGGGTCTTATATTTTAGACTGAAGCATCGAATTAATATGTGGGGTGAAAAATATATTGTTTGGTCTCAACCAAGGGTGGATGACTTGAAGACCAATTCATGCTAGACTAGTATAAATAAATGTTTTTATTCATTTGTCTAGTATGATTCAGTGTATTGTGTATTGATTGAGATCTAGGGTTTTATCCCTATGAGAGAGTCTCCTCCCCGGGATGAGTTCTCCCGGGGTGGATGATATTTCTTGTGTATGTATGAATGTATGTATGAGTGGTTCATCTTTATGAGAATCATTCGACTAATGATATCATACTACCATTTCTATCTTGTTTGTGTTTCGATTACATATATGTGTTCATCGTACTTTATTGATTATTGTTAATCGAATTAGGCTCTCTCCCAATACATATCATCCGTCCATTAGATCTTTCAAGAGTGAATACATGTCGTAGATCGATCCTAGATCTGAGCTCGTTTATAATCGTTTATGTACACGCTTTCGCACCGGGGCTCGGGTTTTGTCAAGAGATATATTAGAAACATACTACATAAAATCCCCAGCAATGTGGTGGGGTGCACATAAAAATCCAACATCAAGCATGTAACCCCAATGTCAGAACATGTGAAACCTTGCAATGGTACGTGCGTAACTCGACGATGGTATACTCACAATACGATATCGGGTGCGTAACCGGTGTTGGTACACGCATAATGTGTCATCATACACGTAACCGATGCTAGCACACCCTTTAAACCTAAAACTTGTTATAACCCCAACCCCTTTCGACACGAACCCGTAGTAACTTAACCCGAACCAAATTAACCGTTTTGTATTGACCCGTTCCAACCCTATGTCACACCCCAACCTAAGAAGAAAATGTCGGAGCGCGAACTGATAGTTTACTGCTCACAAGGTACTATCATACAATTTAAATATGACAATATCTAATTTATTTATTTAAGTTCAATCAAATACATATCGTCTCAACTTGTTACAAATAAATCCAAAAACAAATAAATCAAACTAGTTGCCTTTTTATATGTAACCTAAAGCCAATCTATGTGATCTTCTGTAACAACATGAAAATTTCGGATCGAAAATACCAAGTATTCAAACCACAAGGACCATATTTGAAAATCTGTTTTCTTGACCCATCGCGATACGCGATGGATCAAAAAAATAACCCATCGCGTACGGCGATGGGTTGTCACAAAAACAAAGAAAACAAAGGAATCACGATACGCGATACCCCGAAGCCACAACGTCATCGCGATACGCGATGACATGGTCTGCTAGGTGATGACACGTGCCCCGCCACGTTTCCTCACGTGGCACTGCGTGTCCAGCCACGTGGCACACGTGGCAAGCCTAGTCGCGATACGCGATGGTCTTCGATTGGCCCATCGCGTATCGCGATGCATTACCGAATTCAGCCTATAAATAGGGCTTCAAGCGCATTCATTTCATCACACAAATACTCTCTCTCCCTCTAAAACACTCTCTCACTACCTCGTAAAACGTGCCCCGACCCTACCTCGAAAACTGTGGTGAAAACTATAGTTGCCTCGAAGTGCGTTCCATAAATCCTGATGTTAACTCGAAAAGCGTGCCACCACGAGACGAGCCGACACCCCGCCTAGAAGTGTGTGTCGACAAATATTGACGATCGACGTGCCTCGATTCGCATGCAAGGAAGTGTTGATCAAGATTACTCGAGAAACATGAAAGCGTTGAGGTGCTGCTTGAAAGTCTAGAAAAATATAAGCCTAGCAAGGTAGGGATAATGCCCGAATATAATATTAATATAATATTAAAATGCTTAGACCCTAGTCGAGGGTATACTCAATACCTCGAAAATATGAATAAAAAGAATAAAGATATAAATATAAATCTTTGTTAATAGTAAAATATTATTTAAAAGATTTTAATAATAAAGTAAAGAAATAAAGTATACGTTTCTTCAAGAAGAAGAAGCGTAATGTTAGAAATATAAATGATAATTTAAACTAAAGGTTTAAATATCTTTAAATAAAAGAAAAATTATTTTGAACTGAAGGTTCAAAGAGAAAACATATTCGAGGTAAAGGTTATACAAAAATAGACTAAAGGTCTAAAGCTAGATTATTGATCTAGTAATAACAAAAGGTTATACTCGTACTATAGGTTCGAGATAGCTAAAGAAACACTAATCGATCAGTGAAGTGAAGCTGATCCTTTCAATGTGAATACGCCCCAAACTTTTATAACTTGTTTAATCAAGTCAATTAAATTGATTACATGAGATTACGTATCTCTAACACATTATGAACAAAAGTAATCGTTGGCCCTCAGGCTGTCGTGTACGTTTGTTTGAATCTTTACATATGTGGTTAGATGGTGGGCACACCGCGCCACACCTGGTTATATGCCTCCGCCACGATGGACCGAACCTTAGTTATGTCCGAGAGATGGTAATCATGTGTATAATGATGGTAGCTAAATAATCTCGAACGCTGCGGTGTTTGCTGAGCGGTTTCGTGTAGAGCTTAAGTTTTTAATTGTGTTTTAAGTTTTTAACTTGATTATTCCTAAGCCACAATGGTCCGAGACCTAAGTTATGTCTCGAGGGGTAATTAAGTAAATAAAAAATTTTGCGTCAGCTTATTCACCAACATGTATTGCTGACGTATTTTCAAATTTTTTTACAGGTAACGAAGAAGAAGCGTTTGAAGAATCGAAGTCTTCAATAGGCAATCCGATGGCTCATATCAGTTTGTTAAAACTTTAAATGTGTAAATGATGGTTTGTTATACAAGTAATCATTTTTGTAAACATTAACCAGGAATTTTTAAATCCTGTGTTTTGATGATATGTAAATGTTAATATTTAAATTCACGTAAATATTTTCGCATTAATCCATAACTCTGATTTATTTACAAAAATGGTACCAACTGTTGGTCACACGCCTAGGCCTAAGATGGGGGTGTGACATCTTCAATCTTCACTTCAAACCAAATAATCACCTGCAATATACGTATAATATATATATATATTGTCAACACAAGGTTGTGTGAGAAAATCAACAATTTTTGACACTAAATAATATATAAGATAAAAAAACTGTCAATCAGTATCATGAGTATCAACAATTAAATGAAAGCAAATAATTGGTGTCAGTTTACCATGACTCACAAACGGGCTATGGTTACTATGATGACTCGCTAGAACCAAGACTTTCTCTATAATCAAACATATAAGAAAGTAAGCAATTAACAAATAACCATTTAATGATCAGCGACACAATAATCATGATGTGCTAGTATGGATAATATGTAGTATGAAAAATAAGAATAGATACGCATAAAGTCCCAAAAAGTATTTTAAAACAGTAAAATAGGCGAGTGATTACTCACCTTGATGATAAAGCGAGTAAACCGAGAGATAAAATAAACGAGCATGGTTATCACGACAGGTATTCTTATCCAAACATACCTGAGACATATACAAAATAAAATTATAGTAAAAATCGAGAACATAGCCGCTGGAATCAATCCAAACGGATGTATACAACTCCGGTTATGATATTTTTAATAAATAAGTGAGCTGGTACTGACCATAATCCGAACTGCGAGTCGGGTTTTGGTCAGTACACTCAAAATCTTAAAATAAACATAAAAGTCTTCTTTTCCGAAAGCGTGTTCCGACCAGAAGTGTTAGAAATCGATTAATCAATTTTGTTGACTATTTTGCCCTTAAACGGGTCCGAGTCCAATTGACACGGTGAATCTCCTCAATCTTAGTAATTGATTGAGGTATTTTGTAAAGGGAAATAAAAACCTAAAATATTGAAAAAGACAACTTACCCAAATGAGGATTGGACTAAGAGAAATTCATGGTCAACGAGGTCTTGAACACCAAAGTCAACTAGTCTTGAATGAAATCGATTAAATCTTGAAGAATTTGATGATGGGGAATGGAAATTTCATGGGATATGGGGAGGATGGCTGAATGTCAGTAGTTTTTAGGGTTTAGAGATGTGTTTTGATTTAATATTGAGAGTTATAATGCATTTACGAAGTAATCCACTCGATTAAGAAATGAAATAAGCTATTAATGAAAAATTGGGTATAACAACTAATCAAATTCAGCTTGGACAACAAGAAATGAATTGGGATGTTTTAAAAAATTAATTGACGTATCTTGGAGCTTAAGTTTCGTTAAGTTAGTCGAAAATTGGAAATATTTGGCAAAATTAGTCCATGAAATTCAAAAAATGCATTATTTAGCCATTTAAGCAATTTTAAAGATTTCTGAGCATTGTTTGACAAGTTTAAATGTTATTAAAAATTAAATAAGTTAAACCAAGTTAAATATTAATAAATATAAGATTTTAAAAATTTGGAATACCCGAATTACGTTCCGGAATCGGGTAAACAAATACGAACACAAATACGAAAGATCTGAAATGTTACACCCTCCCCTACTTTCGGGAACTTCGTCCCGAAAATAGAAAAAAATCTAAAACAATAATAGTGATAAAATAATTAAATTATTTCAAGGAAAAACTTTTAGATAAAATTTACCATAACATAGAACTTTGAGTAGTCGAAGCAACGCTTCAAATAAAAATACGATAAGGGCACTTATATATAGGATGTACTAGCAGCGTATCCACAATGTCCTTATCATCTTAATATTTTTACCGTTACCCAACACTACTTTCGGTTCCAGATTATGTCACACAATTGCACATAACATGATTTTCATGTGAGAACTTTGATAATTATGTTCATGACCATAATTACTTTTTTCGTCGGATAGTCCACATGCTTCATCTCATCGTGTGGTTTTATAAAACGTTTGAAAATATAATTTAAATGGTAAAAAAGAAATATTTAAGATGAAAGAGTTCTAAGTGAGACATCTTTTATATAAACTAAAATTTATAGTCTGGTTTTTTAAAATGGTGAATTTTGTAAAACAACCCTTCAATAAACATATTTTTTTTATAAATTTGATAATAAAAATTCTTTGAATTATTTTGAATAAGATTACAAAACAAATTTATCAAGGTGGATAAGAATAGGAGAATAAACATCTAGTATAGGAGATAAGATAAACTTTATCCGAGAGACATAGAAAATAAAAATAGAAATGCAATGAGAATAAATAGTTAGTACTTCAATGATTCATATATATAGAGCAATGTTATAATAAGTAGTATATTTTTTCTAAGTGTAGGAAGTGTGTTTTCACCATTAGATCTAATAAAAACACTATACAATAAACATAACGCAACTAAAATCAAACACACCGCACAATCAATACACATTTCATATCCACTGTCATATCAACATATCTAATGCACCAGGTTACTTTTTACAGGTTACTTTTTACACTTACTAGATACACTCCACTTCTTATTATAACCCCATCATATATATATATATATATATATATATATATGTTTAAGTTCAGGAGAGAAATCAAGTTATTGCGAGAAGTGTGAAAAGTCATTTCAACCAATAAAACGTTTTCTTTTATTTCTCTCTTTTAATTAAATCTAGGGGTATAATGGTAAGAATTAAAATTATTATATTTGGTAACTATTAAATTTTTGAAAGTTTCATTACTTAAAATTATTATATTTGGTAACCTGTATTAGTTTTTCTATCTGCTAATTAGGTTAAAAAAAACATTTTCCAATGTTTTTTTTTGTCTTAAACGTATACATCATTCCAGATCTTTAATTTTTTATATTTTTAGATTCTTTCTTGTTAATTTAATTAAAAACACCAAGAGTTTTTTAATCTCCTCATCCTACATTCAAATCGAACCCCTCCGAAAAAAGATAGATCAAATATTTATCATAGAAAAATCAAACGTTCTGCTATAACTTTCATATTTGAAACATATAAAACTTTGTTGGTCATTCAAACTAATAAATAAAAACCATAAGCATCCAAATCACTTTTTATTCCTACACAACAACATATGGTAGATACAACTTACATGTATCTAAGCTACACAAACTTTATATATCACAAACAAAATATTGTCTTTCATTACTACGCACCAATTACGTATACTACATATACAAAAATTATCTTTTCATTCCTACACAACAATTTATGTATCCTACAAAAATTGTTATATCATAAACAACGCACATGTGTTAAGCCTACATACAAAAAGATAACCCTATATATAAATATTAAATGTGTAGGCGTTGTTCAAACTGTGTAGGCTTAAATATCCAATCTCGTTCTTTATAATTCAAAACCTACACAATACCATATACATACACAATGTTATTTGATTAAAGTTATTCATACATATTATCAAAATAAGCCCTACACTCGAAATTACAACTAAGAAACAAAATAAAAAAATGTTGTCTTAATTTATTCCAACACATGCGATATAGTTTTTCCCTACACAATAAAACAATTGTTCCTACATTATAGTGTAAAACCCCAATAGTTTGATACAAAATTAAAAACTAATGTGATTAAACATACATTTTCTTTGTTTCTACTCTATAATAATTGTTGCTATTTAGAATATTCAATACTAGGTTATTGTCCCGTGGGCGCAACGGGTGGAAATATAGAAATCGACTAACAAACACATATAATTTCAAACGATAATATTTCTCGTCCTCGAAAGTAAGTTAATAGGACTTGTCTAAATTCGAATGATAGACAAAGTCTATTAAATCAGATATTGGATATAAAGAATTGTTAATTAGAATATCATCGGAATTTGTACATTCATCGGTCTTCATTTGAACCCCCCACCAACATTCCCTTCACCTATAGCCAATAGTCAATTCGCAAATTCTTTTATCTCTTTAACATGTAAGGATTGACATCTAACTGTGAGCCTTGTGTTTTTTTTTTATATTTTAAGTACCTTGTGCTTTTACAAGGTGTAGGAATAACTACTTGAAGTGTAATTTAAAATAAACATGAAGAAAATTCTATACAATTTAACTATTTATTTAACAAAAGTATCATAAATTTAGTATCTACGACTCCCTAAATACTTCCTTGTATATAAGGTTTATACTTTAATTTGTAGCATTTCCCTGTTGATAAATATAAAAAGGAATAAATTGGTTTTTTAATAACTAATAACTAAACCGTTACAAATATCAATTGGCTTATATAACTTGTTTAGCGATTCATAGAGCCATAAATTGTATACACTCTAATATTGACTTGAACTTGTCGTGACTTGAAGTCAAGATGTTAATAACCCATATGAGCTCAAACATGTTCTAAATCATGACACGAAGCTGCACAATTTGATATGCCTAACTACATATCCATATGGCTGCTAATAACAGTCCGGATGTGGCTACCATTCGATATAGTGACGTATTTTATTTTCCATTAGTAAGATACTAATAATGTATTCATTTTTTAATACATATAAAAAATAAATAAAATAATTTTTAGTGGTTCTTAAATATTTAGTAGTTCTCATTGAGCCCAACAGTATGTATAAATATTAAAATATTGGTTTTATTTATTAATCTGTATTAATAATCTTTATATCCATAAAGATAAGTATCTACAACATATGATATATTGATAATAAAAAATCAAATTGCATAATGATCTTGGCTGGAAAGTAGTTTAATATATTAGAGAAACAAAACTTTCTCTTTTTATAGTACTCTTTATAAATGAGTTTAATAGATTTTACCTAAATCTTGTTCATATGCAACCAATCTATTTATTTTTTTCCCGAAAAGTCATGCACTTGGCCATTAATATCTTCTCCATCTTATTTTTGCGAAATGAAATCAACCACAACAGTATTATCTTAGGAGGACTTACTAATTATTATAATGTAAAAAAGGTTTCAAATTTAATAATGAAAATATTAAATTGTATAGTAATGATAAGGTAAATAAGATATTTGGCCCTTAGTATAAATATATATGCAATTTGTAAGCACCTTAATATTGTTTTGAAATTCCAAAAAATCGGCAGTGTTGTATCTGAACCATCATGGAAGAAATATTAAATAACTAATTAGTAATTAATCAATTTAAAGGTTAAAATTAAATTAACTACGCAATTGATGAATATAAAGTAAGAAATTACCTTGTATTCAAATTCCATTGTCAAGCTCTTGATATGTAATTATAATAAAAAAATAGTTTATAAAGATTTCGATAAATAAAGTAAAAAACCTTATACAACAAACACCAAATAAATTGAGGTTTTTACCTAACACCCGATTAGAGATTGAGCATGAGATGATAATTTATATAACCTTTTGATATCTTATTTTCAATTAGTAAGATACTAATAATACATTCATTTTTTAATACATACAAAAGGTGAATAAAATAATTTTTAGTGGTTTTTAAATATTTAGTAGTAATTGAAGCTTACTATTGTATAATAGTATTATTCCTCTTAATCATTATACCTCCACATGGGGCGTCATCACAATAAAACTGCCTCAAAAAAACTTTTAATAATTCCTACAAAAGTCAATGATATAAATTTAAGTAAACATAATAAATAAATTAAATATGAAAATATGTTATTAAGCTTGGTACCAAATGTTGTGAAACTGAATCTCTTAATTTCTTAAAAATAAAAAAAAATTCAACACATTTTCCCATTTATATAGAGAATAATTAAAGATTTAATTACAATTAATTCATAAACTGATGATTTTGCATAATTATGGTAAATTGAATGATATGTGGTTTTGGTAATTGAATGCGATTTTAATCCGGTTATTCAAATGATTTTGAATTTTGGGATATTTAATGATATTAGAAAAGTTAGTCTCACCATTTTTATTATAGAAAGTAATTAATTTTGATAAATGACTATCATAAAGTAAATTAAGAAAACTATTAAATGATTTATCATAAAGTAAATTATCCCTTCTTTAGTAAACATTATTTTAATAAAGAAATATAATATATACATAGGCTTAATTAATTGTATCATATCCCGTATAATAAACATCATTTGAAGTTAGTTTATACATTTATTTTTAATTAGTTGACTCAATTAAAATTTTCAATTTCATATCCTGTCTCTAGTAAAACTTATTTTAATATATAGGCTTAATTAGTATACATTATTTTTTTATAAAGCTAAACAAATTTATGTTCCAGGCTTAATTATTTATGTTATTGTTAACTGGGTCTATTTTAGATGTATGGGAATTGACAATTCATACAAGTTACCAAAATTCGTTTAATTGATATGATTAATTATATTAATGGTAATAAATATCAATTACCAACTTATTCTTGTACACTACTAATTTTATGCTCTAGCTTGATATATGGTGTAGATTTAAACATATCAATTTTAATTATATTGTAATTAATCGTGTTTAAAACATTATATCACCTAACCTAACTAAAACACGTATTATAAGAATCTTTATAAAAACGTAAATACATTAAATAATTAACAATAATAATTTATTGGTTACCTTAATTAAAACACGGTAATTAAAAAATTATAATAAAGACATATTAAATTGGTCAAATGTATTAAAGATTCTATAATGTACGTGAGTACCAGATTATTAACTACATAACCTATTTTGTAAATGATCAATAATTCGAATTTTAAAATGGTTCAAATAAATAATTTTTATTATTCACTTAAGGAATTTAGTTGAAATTGACATTAAATTCACAATAACTTGAAATATTTAGAAGAAACTAATATATTTTTTATTTAATGCATGAATATTGAATAATTATGAAATAGTTTATATTTATGAATGGTATTCAAAAAAATAAAAAAGGTTGAAAAAAATTTGTCAAATTAGGAATGAGAATTATGTTTAAATATGTAAATTTTATTTAAACCTATTCAATATAAATGGTCAAATTGAGTCAAATCGTTAATTTATTCAAATTGTTGTTATTTAAACCTATTCAATATAATCAAATATGTAAATGTTATTTAAACCGATTCAATATAATTGGAATTTGACCAACAACAATATAAGATTGATTATCTTACTATAGATAATTTAATGTATTATAGAATAATCAACTAAATTTCATTTCGGATTATATAATAATTAATTAAACTACATAAATTGTGAAAAATAAATAAATACATGAATACTAACATAAATATAAATCAATATTAAACAAAAATAAAAGACATCTTATCAAACAATTCTCAATCCATGAAATTAGCTGTACCAAGTTGGGGACAATAACCTGAAATGATAAAATTAAATATTAATATTAATATCACATAATAAATATATTACAAATTATGGAAGATTTGAATCATGAGAAAAAAATATAAAATTGATGTTATAACTTACAACCGGAAAGTTTGAATCGCGTTACCGGAAAAACGAAATAGTGAAGATCTCCATTGAATCTTCGATTTTGATATATAACCTAAAAAAATTATAAGAAAAAATCATATAAATATTAATATAAATACAAACAAAAACGGAAAATTATCAGTTTAATTTTGGATTTTGATATAGAATCTAAAGATATTATAACAAAGTAATATAAACATTAAAATAAATATAAAACCTTACCAAAAAATGTTACCGGAAAACCATAATAACTTCAACATATTAATTCAATCTTCGATTTTGATTTACAACCTAAAGAGATTTTTAAAAAATTATAGAGCAATTACAATAAATATAAAACATTACCGTAAATCTTACAGGAAACAATAGAACCTTACCGGAAACACGTATAACAAAATTGGCTATTACCGGAATATAGGAGACGGTTGAGGAATAAGCCGAGAGAGAGAGAGAGAGAGAGATTAAAATGGTTAGATATTTGTTAGTGGTGAAAAATTAAAAAAAAAACAAAAAAATCATTTAGGAACAATAACACTTTTTGTAACATCCCGAAATTTCCAAAATGATATTAATTATATTACTTAATAATAGAGGGAAAGTTTACTCGGGTTATCGGGAAATAAATAGAGTAGGAGTTGGTATGGGTCGGGCTAGTGTTGGGTAATGGATATGGGTTATGGACTTGGGTTATGAACGAAGGAAGGAGAGTCCATGGGCTTAAGCCCATGATCCCTAATATAAATACCCTTAACCACCATTTCTCACATATTCCATACACACACCCAAAACACACACGACCCGAACCAAGATCCTAAGGCGAAAACCCGAGCTTGTTGGTGCTGGAACGTCGTGACGACCAAAACAACATCAAGGCTTAACCGGGTTCGTAGTTCGACTCGTTCAAGGTACGTTTATAGTTAGAAATCGTTCGTATAGGTTCGATTTGATTTGAGAAATGAAAGATCTGAGTTTGTATGGTAAAAACGAATCCAACAAAGCTAATCTTACTGAAAATGGTTATGATTTGATGGGTTAATCGATTGATAAAAAAGAACCCGTACCTTTATGTGTAAATCGCACCCTTTAAACATCGATGTTAGGTCGATTTGATGGTTGGGGTTTGTAGGCGCTGGTCAGACGATTCCGTGGGTACCTAAATCGAGTTATTTGGTTAAGAAACGAAGGTGATTAGGGGATTTAAGAACGAACAGTAGCTGCAAACGACAACTTCGCCTGCAAGCTAAGTTCGCCTGATGAACTTCGCCTGCAAGCTAAGTTCGCCTGATGAACTTCGCCTGCAAGCTAAGTTCGCCTGATGACAACTTCGCCTAAAGCTAAGTTCGCCTGATGGCAACTTCGCTGTAAAGCTAAGTTCGCCTAGCTGGTAACTTCGGCTAGAGCTAAGTTCGCCTAAGGTTAACTTCGCCTAGAGCTAAGTTCGCCCGAGGGTTAACTTCGCCTAAAGTCAAGTTCGTTTAGAAAATAAATTAAAAATCTAATGAAAAATGTGTTAAGACAGTTAATGGAAATAAAATTTTTCCAAACTGACCTGGCAGCTCGACCCCAGCCAGGGGCTCTGCCCCTTGGACCCTGCTAGGGGCTGCCGCCCCTAGACCCCGCTGCCAGGGGCGCTGCCCCCCGGACCCCCGTTCGTTGTGGGTAGTAGTTAAGACTGGAAAGATGATATGAGTAGTGATAGTTGTTTGATACATGTACTTGTTATACAGTCAGCCGTGCACAGCTGAAGAAAGGGCTTACGATTAACGGTGAACGTAACCGTGTTCAGGTGAGTTTCTAGCCCCATTCCTTGTTATGTTTTCGGGGATGTGTGCATACTCGATGTGTTGTTAATACTTTTTTCCTAAGTGATAAGTGTATGTCATATGTGATATGTGTGATAGATATGAATGATTGCTTGTCGGTACGCGAACGATCTTCGGATATTGCGCGTACTGTCAGGTTAAAAATAAAGGTACGGACATTATATATCGAAGATGTATGAATATTTCAAATGAACACTTGTCGGGGCGTGAACGATCTTCGGATATTGCACGTATCGACAAGGGGTATGGTTAAATGAATGATGTAAAGAACGCCTGGAGTGTTCTTATGTTCTAATGTAATTATCGTATATGTGAAGTATGTGTATATAGGTACACGAATGGCATGTGAGTTCTATGTTCGACATGGTAAGTTAGGATGGCAAATCCCTCTAGCTTCTGTCGGACATAGACTCGGCAGGTGATGGCGTAGTTAAGGACTGCGAGCCTTATACGTGATGTAGATGATAGATGTAAATGTAGATAGGTGTCAGCATAGGAAAGGACTGTGAACTTTATACGTGCTGGTTTTGTAGCATAGGGGAGGACTGCGAACCTCGTACGTGCTATGAGTTAGGTTGCAACATATGGAAGGACTGCGAACCTTGTACGTGTTGTGGATGTATGTCAGCATAGGAAAGGGCTGTGAACCTTATACGTGCTGGTTTTGTAGCATAGGGGAGGGCTGCGAACCTCGTACGTGCTATGAGTTAGGTTGCAACATAGGGAAGGACTGCGAACCTTGTACGTGTTGTGGATGTATTATGGTATAGGGAAGGACTGCGAACCTTGTACGTACCACAAATGGTGAACATAGGTAAGGACTGCGAACCTTGTACGTGTTCACGACCTTGAGTACAGGTATAGACGGTGAACTATGAACGTACTCTCGGTAGACTGAGGTTAGTGATTGTAGATATGTATGTATGTATGGTAGCAAGTATGTATGTAGAACAGAAGGGTAACTAGTGAAGTATGGATATGTATCTACGGATATGTATGTATGTGTATGTATTGTATGGCGTTCGATTAACTAGAACTCACTCAGCGTAGCTGACTTTTAGTATGCACGCAGGTGAGCTGATTATAGAGTTAGCATGAGGATGACACACGGCATGGATTGAACGGCTGGCATCTGAAGAAAGAAGTAAAGATGTTTTAAATATAAAGTTTTGTGTTATGGTATCAAAGAAAAGATTTAATGTTTTGTAACAAATGATTGACGTTTTATATTCCGCGAAAAGTTTTAATAAACTCTGATTTGAAGAACTGTGTTTATGAGTAAATCCGACGCTAAAGTAGGGTCACCGGGTTCGGGGCCTTACACTTTTAAGCAAAAAAAAAATTAATTAAGAAAATGGAAGATATAAAAGCAACAAAAAGTAAAAACCTTGGCACAAAGCTAATCATTTTTAATAAAGAGACTTTGATGGTGTAAGAATTTGCCTATCAAATGTACGTATTTCTAGCAAATGAATTAGGGTATACTAAATTATAGAAGGAATGTATTCAGGTAATTGATTAGAAACATAAATTTAGAAAATTTCAAAAATTTTCAAAAAACTTATAGTAAGAACGAATAGAAGGGAAATCGTAATAAATGGATTTTCAAATTTTGAATTTTCTAAAATGCATGTTGCATAATAAGATTAGTATAAATGTAATATTATTTAATTTAAATGTTGACTATATTTAAACATACGGAAATAAACTAATTAATGTAAAAATATAAGTTACAAATTATATTATTTACAATAATATAAATAATCATCAATTATAACACCATATATTATGTAATGTAATTCATATAAGGTGTGAAAATAAAAGTTACTAATTTTGTTATATATATATGTAACTAAATTGTTAATTAGTATATCGTAATTATAAGTCAATGTTTACAATAATAAGTCAATGGGTTAATGAGTCAACAATGGATTTGTAACTCAATTGTTATTGTTAAACAATTATAAGTCAATGGATTTGTATTATAATTGTTAAAACTTAATGACCGTAATTAAGTCAATGGATCAATGGGTCAACATCCGTAATTATAGTAAAACTTAATGATTGTTAATTAATTCAAATTTACATTCAAATTTACACCATAATTTATACAATAATTAATTCAAATTTACAAATTAATTACATTCAAAGAATATACAATAATTTATTCAAATTTACAAATTCCGTAATTAAACCATTTTCTTAATCAAATGGGTCATCCTTTCCTAAATTTAACATGAATGGTACAAACCTTTACAACTTTATGAATTTGATAAATTTAAATCAATATAATATTTTAACAAAATTTAAATATTTTATATCGGTAAACTATATATATATATATATATATATATATATTATCCGTAATCTCTTCTATTGATGAAATATCAAATAATTATCTAGATTATATATTATATATTATTAAAATTTAACAAAGGCGGTGAATGAAATCAACCAAAAATAATAAAATATTTAAAATGAAATTTTGAATATTTGGTTTTATAAACAATAGCTACGATTTTAAAATATTAAATTAATTAGAATATTCAAAATGAAACATTAAACAATTAATGAAAGATGAAAGATAATACTTTAATAGCATTGATGAATCTTATTTTAATATTTTATTGATTTATTTTATTAAGATGAAAATTAAAGAAGCCATTGATATACATGTAAAGTATGAGAATTAACCAATAGAAAGGGAGGAAATAAATTTAAAGCAAATTGCTTTAATAGTATAGTTAGATTGATTGATCATATAATTAATACATGTAAGTTTCATTTTAGGCTTCTAAATAATAAAATACCAATATACCCTTTTGGCATTAAATATATTAAAAACGGAATGCCAATATTACTAGATTGCCATTTTGAATGTTGTCCATTAGGATGTAAATAACTTCTCGCAATAAAATGATTTTTCTCATAAACCATTCCCAAATATATATATATATATATATATATATGTCTATCATAAAATCTTACGTGTCGCTCCCCACCCCCTCTCAAGGCACCAAATTGTTTTATTTTTGAATGGAAGCTTCTTACTGATTTAACCTGGTTTTGACCCAAATAACCTTACGGGTCATAACATCTCTCTCCCCTACCTTTTGATTTTGTAAACCCTACTTATATTTCTTTCTCTGCCTCCTATTCTCTTTATTTTCACAATCACAATTGGCAGCCTCACAGAGATTATGGGCATGTTTGAGATTGAGTTTAAAAAAATGCTTATTGGCTTATTGGTGTTTTCAAAAAGCCAATAAGTTAAAATGTGTTTGGCAATCAATTTTTTTTGTTTTAGCTTTATGAAAGTGTTAAAAAGCAAATTTTTCAAAAGCTCAAAATCCAGGCTTTTCAAATGACTTTTTGGAAAATTTTTCAAACTCAAAACCTATCGTTTCATGAAATCGTATAAAGCAAAATTTTTCCAATATTCTCATTCACTCATTCTTCTAAATCCTAAATCTGCCATCCTCCCTTATAGTTCATTCATAGGTCTTCCTCTAAGACGAATGAATCTCTATGTTATTTTGTTGCGTCATCGACGGCAAAATCTGACGCGTTGAGCTCTGGGCGTTTCTCCACGACGCAGTCGCTCAAGATATAGGGTTTTATGACCGAATCGCTTTCAATAACCACCGCTTGATTATGAAGTGGACCATGACTCTTGCCTTTGGAAGACTCATGTTAGTTACATTTTCTATAATTTTTGTACTTGCAGAAATTAAAAATACTGAAACACATACCAGTTGTGATAATGTCTCCTGACAATACCTCAGCAAGGATAATTAGGTGAAATAAGATTTTTATTTATTCTTCTGAGATATTAAGATTTACTAACCATTTCTGTTTTAGTATTTGACATCACCTTTTAGTGTGATGTCATGTTGGTTTTTGCTAGATGCTTAGAAGAAGAATCCAAAGAGTTTCTCCTAGACGTAAGTTTCTCTGCCAGATTTGTTGGTCTTTTCCCTAACCGGAGCGTCTATGAACAAAGTGCTACAGATTTTGCCCTCTTTGGAATCAACGATTAACCTCTTCGTTTTTCTAATTATCAAATTATGTTTCCAATTATGAAATCTCTGTTGTAAATTACTGTAGCTACGTTATTTGCGTACGGTCAGGCGATATGCCATGAGCCCATGACTAAGAGTACTTTTTTATAAACCGTATGCCATGAGCCCATGACTAAGTTTTGGCATGCTAATTTTCACCATAGAAACTGCTTCTTGTCTATTCAAATATATATGAGGTTTTTGTAAGGGACAGTAGTCACTAATTTTTACAAGACTGAGAAAGTAAATTTATATTATAATTCTATTATATCTTGCTAACTAAATGTATGTGAATTGCGAGCTTAATATTAGTAACCAGCTATACGATCGTTTTTATTTTGAACCTCAGGGTATAAATATATATTTTATGAAGAATTAATTCTTAGTCACTTGACATGACAATAGCCAACTATGTACATTATGGTTTATGAAATTAGCAGTCATAAAACTCTAGACCATTGTGTTTAGTGTAGCAGAGGTATAAGGATCATAAACAAATATGAGAGTGCATGTACTTAACTAACAGGGGTAATTAAGTTATGAGTTGAGGTCAGTTTTAGTAACTTCAAAACCCATTTCAGATAAAAATGGTTATGCCACATATATGCAAACCTTCATGTTTTTTAATTATATGTATGATGCATGTTTGCGGGCCGACAGGTCGGATGCGACCTGAACACGAGTTGGCACACTTCTGGAATCTGGTTAGTTATACTTATGCTCTTATGAAAATTTCCCCAAATTTTGAAAACATGCTTTAATATCATGCTTAATAACCAAATTTTCATGTTCATGTCGCTTTTAAACACCTACTGCAACCTTGATTCTGTTAAGAAGAGTTTTTTTTTTATTATTTTTAGTTCTAAATTGTCAAAACATTTTATTGCGGCCTTGCGGGTACTACTTATCGTTCAACAACTTTTGCAAGATAACGGGCACGGTTCAAACTTCAAAATAGACATTTTTCACATGCGTCCTTCAATGCTTCAAGGTGAATAGTAAGCTACTATAGCGTTTTATTTGATTTGCTTGCATTGCATCTTTAGTGTAAACTTACTTTCTATTATATGTTTTTTTTTCTTAGACCTAAACAATTTCAGTTTTCTTTTACAAATTATCTTTGAACATGGAGAGGAAATGTAATCAAATCAGGTATAAAAACTGGCCGGGGTGATTTCGGCTGGGAATTGACTAGATTCATACTTTAAGAACCCAATATACCGGATGTAATAGACTAGATTACATATTTAAGGACCCATTAAACTGCTTGGAATCACTTGAATTTGTAGCTAACACATTTTTTGTTTTAGTTTAATAGAGTTAAGTGTTATTTTATTAACTGTGGTTTGGCCAACTACGCAACTTTAGTACATATTATTTATTTTGTGCAAATGACTACCTCAGTTTCAAAAAAATTACATTTTTAGTAACTTTTTAACCCCGTCAATTTTCATCCGTTAAGTCCAGGGTATTTATGTAATTTCATTATTATTTGTCATTTTTTTTATTTTTTCTCTCCCCTTTTTATATTGAAAATATTATGATAATAATAAGAATATTTATCATCATCCTCATCCTCATCCTCATCCACTCATCCAGATTCATCCTCAATCTCAATATTCCAACACTCATCTCCATTTACAAATCTAAGTGTTATAGAACCCTTTCCCTCATCATCTTCATTCCTCAGTAATAAACAACACCCACTACAACCTCATCTCACCGGAGAAGACAAATATGCCTAATCAAAATACCATTTCCCTCATCATCATCTTCAACAGCTCAGAAGCAATCAACCCCCATAACGTCTGGTTGAACAGGATGTCATGAGGATGGCTTGTAGGTATCCGGCAGCGGCAGAGATGGGCCTGCCGGAAAAAGAAGCGGAGATGGGTCTGCCGGAGAAAGTGACGCCGGGCCCCTTGTGGATTTTGACCCCCATTGGTACAGTGGGATGCCGAGGCTGGCTGTGTCGGTGTCGATGTTGGAGAGGCGGGATTATATGATGCCGAGGCTGGGTGTGTAGATGCCGACCGCCATGGTGTTTTGAGAAGAAGAAGAAGAAAAACGGGATTATATGATGTCCAGGATATTCAAATGATGGTTGGCGAACCACAAGAGCACATAATTATGATCGATTTTGAGGAATTAATGTTTGTTGGCATTTTGAGGAATTAGGGTTTATAAGATGATGAATTGGGATAAAAGGGTTTTAAAGATGGGGAGAGAGAAAAGGAGAAAAAAATGAAAGTAAAAATATAGCAGTGAAATTATCCAAATATCCCTCATTTAAATAATGAAATTACGTAAGTACCCTGGACTTAACAGATGAAAATTGACGGGGTTAAAAGGTACTAAATATGCAAGTTTTTTGAAACCGAGGTAGCCATTTGCACAAAATAAAATAGGTACTAAAGTTGCGTACTTGGCCAAACCACATGTACTAAAATGGTACTTAACTCTAGTTTAATATAACAAGTTTGACCTTTTGGTTTCATTGTGGGACCTTCAAGTGGATATATGCTAACCAATTTTGTTTACCGTTGCTTGCAAATAGGTGGGTCAGATTTTTTTTGTATATCATGTTAAATAACAGTTTTTGGCCAATGGTCATTTTGGTATATGCTTAAATCAGGATTGAAACAACCCAATTGTTATTTCAGGTATGGGTCGAAATCTAAACAATTTAAACGAACAATTCATGAACGTAAACGAACATAAGTTAACAAAGGTAAATGAACATATATGAACAAATGTAAACAAACACAAACAAATATAATTGAACACAAAAGAACAAATATAAAACATTATGTAAATGATATATTTAATGTTTCATTAAAAATGAACATAAACAAACATAAATGGATCAAAATAAGTCAAACTATATAAATTCTGAATGTATATAACAAACTTTCTTATAATAAATTAAAACAATTAATTAAAAAAATATACACTACTACAAAAACAAGCATAAGATGTGATAGGCAAAACATAAAAGGTGCGGTTCAATGTAACATCCCGAAATTTCTAAAATAATATTAATTATATTATTTATTATTAGTGGGAAAATAATAAAATAAAGTAGGAGTTATTATGATTCGGGTTAGTGTTGGGTTAAATGGATATGAGTTATGGACTTGGGTTATGAGGGAAAGAAGGAAAAACCATGGGCTTAAGCCCATGATCTATATATATATTATTCACCCATTTAATCCATTCATTTCCATTCCATTCCAAACACCACCCAAAACACACACTTAGCTCTCTCTCATCCTACCTTCTCTCTCTAGCCGAAATAGAAGAAGAGCCGATCCCAACCCGAGGTAATGATAGTATGATATTGTATGAACTTAACCCCGTGAGATGTAGCCACGAAACGACGACCCGACACCTTTAATCGTTAAAGTCATGAGATCCGGGTGGAATCGGGTATAATCCGAACCTATGATGAGCTTAGGGGTCACCCTATCTCAGATCTGGATTGAACGAGATGAAAAACGGTGAAAACAGTGGTGAAACAAGCGAGATCTCGCTTTTCCGGCGAGATCCCATTATTCCGGATATGAAGGCGCCGGAAAGGCGGCGCTGGAGATTGAATATACGAGGTAAGGGCATGTCAGAGAATGTTTCTGACATTCTCTGACCTAACCCTAATTCGTTAATGGAGAGTTAACGAACTAGGGGTGATTCGTCAAGCGATTCGTTAATGGGAGCTTAACGAACTAGCCTTAGTTCTGTCCCATTTCGCTATGGAAAAGATAACGAATTAGCCCCAATTCGTTATAGCTTTTCGTTAAAAGAGATAACTGATTAGAATGTCCAATTCGTTACATGGACTGATTCGTTATATGGGCTGGTTCATTATATGGACTAATTCGTCAAAGGACCAGTTCGTTATAAGGTCCAATTCGCTATAAGGTCCAGTTCGTTATGAGAAGCCAATTCGTTAAAGAACAGAGTAAAGATTTGAAAGTTTAGCAGAATGACAAAATAGTCCCTGGACTTAGAGAAGAATGATATAATTACATAATAGCCTTTGGACTTTGGTAATTTATGAAAGATACCTTGAGAGGTGAACAAGTAACGATTAACTAACCAGGTAAGGATTCAATGAAGTAAAACCGGCTTAGACGTGTAAGACTAATTATGTAGCAATGAGAATGTCTAGAGCGGTATTTAATATTGCATTTATTAATTAGTTAGTCGCGCACAGCTCAAGAAGGAATAACCATTGGCAGAAGAAGTAACCGAGTTCAAGTGAGTTCTAGCCCATTTTCCTTGTTATGTTTTCGGGGCTGTGTGCATACTTGATGTGAAGTGTGAATACCCTTACCTTAAGTGGTAAGTATATGCTATAGATGTTATACGAGGTAGCTATTATATAATGCTTGTCGGTGCGTGAACGATCTTCGGATATTGCACGTATCGTCAAGGATAGTGATTGTTTAGTGGTTATTAGTGGATATAAATGCTATGATGTGACTTGCTTCTTATGTAAATAATGAACTGATAGGAAGTGTGTTATAGACAGGTAGAAGTAGAGTGTGATAGAAGTGGATAGGGGTCTAGTAAGAGTGTTAGTGGCATAGCGTGAGTACATGGTAGAATAAGTCTATACGTGACTTTGTTATTAAGTGGCATCACGTGAGTACGTGGTAGGGTAAGCCTATACGTGCCTTCGTTAATAAGTGGCATAACGTGAGTGCGTGGTAGGGTAAGCCTATACGTGCCTTCGTTAATAATTGGCATAACGTGAGTGCGTGGTAGGGTAAGCCTATACGTGCCTTCGTTAATAAGTGGCATAACGTGAGTACGTGGGAGAGCAAGTCTCTATGTGCTTCCGTAATCAAGTAGCTAAGCTGTAGGGGTAAATAAGAGGTTAAGTGTAAGGTGAGCAGGTTAGATAGTGTACTACGTGTCTTAGGATATATATATAATGCATGTAGTGGTTGTATGGTAAGTTACTTGATTAACTAGAACTCACTCAGCATAGCTGACTTTTAGTATGCACGCAAGTGAGCAGATTAAAGAGTTAGCAAGAGGTTGGCACATGGCATGGATTGAACGGCTGGCATCTGAAGATGGAAGAAATGTTGTTTTAAATATAATGTTTTATGATATGGTATCTAAAAGATTTAATGTTTTGTAACGAATGATTTAAGTTAACGTTCCCATGAAAGTTTTAATTAACTCTGATTGTAGAACTGTGTTTATGAGTAAATCCGACGTTAAAGGGCTACTGGGTTCGGGGCCTTACATTCAACCGCACCTTTTGACATAAAACGGTTTTTAAACTAAATTATCACATAAGTTGCAGTTCACACATATACAAAAGATGCGGTCATACAACAAACGCACCTTTTGATAGTGGATAACAAAAGAGATGCGGTTCACATCGATATTAACCAATTCCCCACGGATAATTAAAATTTCAACTTTCAAACTAATTACTCATATACTTTTAAACTAGCTAGTCTCTTATACATTCTAGCTTATCTATTTATTTACTTCCAATTAACTTCACCAACATCCAATTGGTACGTAACTCAACTGCCATTAACATGAAAATATATTTTTAGTTTTAACTTATACTTTTATGTATTGTTAAATCAATTTTGATGTATACTGATATCAAGTTTGATTTGTCTAGTGATCAAGATATATCATTCAAATACCAAGTAAATTAATTAAGGTATGGAAAATTCTAAATTTTATTGCATTTATTGTTGATTTGTTTATAAGTATATGCATATATTTTGTAATTTGTATGCGTATATAAATATTTATGCCTATTTGTGTGTATATAATATATATACATATGTGTGTAGAGGTGCAAACGAGCCAAGCCGAGTTCGACTAGGCTCGAGCTGTGCTCGTTTAGATATTTATTTGAAAAGCTAGATCTCTCTCCGGGTTCGCCTCGTTTACTAGATATTAATTAATAGTTGGTAACTACATATATTATAAAAATTACAGGCTTGTTAATTTTGGCTCGAGCATAAAAAGTGAAACTTAAGCCCGGTCTTGTTTATTAAATGAGCTCATGTTAAGGCTCAGACTCAAGCTTACACCATATGCAATTTGCATATATTTGTATACCTATACATACTTTCAATTAATAAAGAAACCCCCCATATAATCCCCAACAATAGCACACCACAATTAATTTACGGTTTGCTACTTCAATTTAAAATCAAGATGAAATTTTATCATTTTAATATATTAGTATTTTCTTTCATTTTTATCAGTGGTTATCTTTAAAAGGAGAACGGATAAAATAATGTATAATAGCTTGCAATTAGATTTAATACAATGGGTGTTGGTATGAAATTGTATTGTGTTAGAATTTAATTTATTCTTTTTTTCTTATACGTGATCAATACAGTGTGTGTTGGTATGAAATTATTGTGTATGTTGGTTCATAGGAATTTGAGCGTTTATTGTAACTGAAAGTGCTATAGTTAAAATTATATGATGTATGGTCATTTATATTTATAATTTTATATGAGTGCTATGTAATTATTGTTATTATGAGCGCTCCTAGTGTAACTTGGAATTTGATTTATGAAAATCAATTTAAAAAAACAGATATGGAAATACGTAACTGACATCTAGAGAAAAGTTAATCTTACTGCATGATATTAGGACTTTTTGTAGGTTTCCTGGACGGATCACACGAGATATCCCGATATACACAGGTGCGGAATCCCTGTGTAGATCGTTACGGACGTAGAACACAAATCACACGAACACACGAATACGAATCAAACACACGTTATATATTAACTCAAACACACGTGATATAATCACAGTTACAGACTCTCGATCTCACGTCACTTGACTCACCCTTCGAGTAGTAGGCGGCAGAATCAGTCTTTGAACTTGAACTGGAGTTTACTTTAGCACCGTACATGCCTGGATCTTGAACCTGATCCATAGATGTTTCTTTTCTTACCATATTAAGCTCAAAAGTTCTGAGCTTGTTGACAGTGGTTTCAAGATCATAAGTAGGGAAGTCCTTGTCTTCCCTCATCAGCACAGTATACATCTCCCATTTTGGTGGGAGGGCATCGAGAAGCTTTTCCACAATCTCTTCTTCTCGGTAGGAAATGGAGTAGTTACTCAATTCAGTCATTAGATGATAATATCGAGTGATAATATCATCAAGAGATTCGTTCTTCAGGTACTTAAAGACTGAAAATTGAGTTTTGAGCAACTTTATCTTTGAAGCCCGAATACCTACATTCCCTTCAAATCTGTTCTCAAGAGCTTCCCAAAGCTCTCTAGCTGATGTATACTTTCTGAACGTATGGAGGATCTCCTGTGGAAGAGCCATTGTGATTGCAGCATGAGCCTTGCTTTCGGCTTCATACATCTTTTTCTCCTCCTCTTCCATTTTACTGTATTTCTTGATTTGGTCTCGACCCTCATACTCCATGACTGGTGGGATATACCCATCTTGGATGCACACCCACATCTTCGCATCCTGGTACTTTACATATTGGATGAACCGATCCTTCCACGCGACAAAATCGGTTCCCTTCAGCAACCTTGGGGCCTTTGTAGCTGACCCCCGCTTCAACTTCCATCTTTACAAGCTCCGAAATGTTGATCGACGACATCCTTCTTGAAGACTAAGAAACCCGAAAAATTCTGAGTAGGCGAAGTTAAAAAAAATTTCTCTGAACAGCACTGTAGGCGAAGTTAAGGATAACTTCGCTTATGTAATAACTTCGCTGGATCTTTCTTAAATTCGCGTGACTGGGCGAAGTTGAGAATAACTTCGCTTAGGGTGAGCGAACTTAGGAAGTAGGCGAACTTGAAGAGAACTTCGCTGAGTTAGGCGAACTTGAAAAGGTAGGCGAAGTTGTGAATAACTTCGCTTATCCTTATATCTTCGCCGAAACCCTACGTATCCTGACGGCAACTTCGCCTGATGAACAGCAACTTCGCCTGATGAACAACACAGTTTCTGCAGATCTGTAAAACGGATTTTAACGAGGTTTTCGACGGTTTAAAGGCTTGAACACACTGGTAGGAGGTTGGAATGAGCAAAAACACCAAAAACTCGTCCCTTGAATAGTCGAAATGGGACGAATTCTACACCCGCGTGAATATCCCGAACCACACAATCGAGCAAAAGCTCTGATACCAATTGTAGGTTCCCTGAACGGATCACACGAGATATCCCGATATACACAGGTGCGGAATCCCTGTGTAGATCGTTACGGACGTAGAACACAAACACACGAACACACGAATACGATACGAACAAACACACGTTATATTAATAACTCAACACGTGATATAATCACAGTTATAGACTCCTGACTTACACGAACAGCTTGAACAACTCTAAACGATCAACAATGAACAACCCTAAACAAGTCCGTAACATCTAATATAAATACACGACAACTTCGCCTCAGGCGAAGTTGTCCATAACTTCGCTTGGTTAACAAGTTCGCCTAAGCGAACTTGTCAACAACTTCGCTTTAAACAAACAAATACATAAACAATATTACAGACTCGATTACAGACACTAGACATATGAACTACTGACATTTATGCACCAACACTTTTCAAAACTAACATTAAACTAAAATATGAAATTACCTTTTCCCAAATAATTTATTAGTGTCATGTGTCATAAACTTACTGATTCCTATTATTATTATAAAAAATGCTTTTATATTTGATCCTATCCCATGTATGTGATTGTATAGATTTTGTTCTCTATATAACTATATACATATTTATGATTATTTGTATGCATTATATATATATACATATGTATATGTGTGTGTAGGGATGAAAATGGCCGAGCCCGAGTTTGACGCTCGAGCTTGAACTAGGCTCGTTTCGATCTCCATTTCAAAGAGCTCGTCTCGGACTCGGCTCGTTTACTATATATTAATTTATAGTTGAAAAATATATTTACATCACTTGTTTGAATATTTTATTTCCAGATGAATCGTTATTGGATGTACAAAGCTTCGCATACATCCGAAATTTATGTAGCGGGTGTTCAATGTTTTCTTAATGTCGCTGAAGCAAACCACGTAAAAAAAAGAAAACGGTCAATTTGTTGTCCTTGTTCCGTATGTCAAAAATTTCAATATTTTGAGGATGTCACTGAAATAGAGGCACATTTGTTCGAAAATGGCTTTATGCCTAGATACGACTGTTGGTCAAGACATGGAGAATCATTAGCTGATTTTAGCACATTGTCGACCGCTAATGACAGTACATACAACGACGCATCGAACGTTAATAGTACATACAACACCGAATCAACAAACCTTGATGAGAATGATGACCACTTGAATGGCCCCATTGACAATTTAAATGAAATGTTACATGATATGGAGACTAATATGGGAGATGCTGAAATAGAAAATTTACAACACCTATTTGAAGATGCAGAAAAAGTGTTATATACCGTTTCTAGAATTAATAAACTTGATGCAGTGTTGAATTTGAGTAACTTAAAGTCGAAAAACGGATGGAACGATAAAAGTTTCGCGAAACTATTAGTGTTTTTGCATGATCGCATGCTTCCAGAAGACAATTGTTTTGGATAAAAATCAGATAAGAATAATGTATCCAAATATGTCAATGTGAGGTCTAGTGCTATGATGACAATAACAATTATATGAACGAAAATGGAATGAACACAGTGATTTGTTGCGAGGGAAAATCTTTTGACCTTGTTCAGATCAAAAGAAAAAAACCCCGGGTGATGACAACTCGTCGATCACCACTTTATTAATACCAAAAAAGGTTACAAATGGGTGGAGATTGTGATCGATATTACAATGTAAGCTAGTGTATAGAGAGAATTATTGAATCTGCTTTAATGTGTGTGAGAGTACAAGTGAGACCTAATCAATCATATCTCGATAATTATAAAGAAAATACATTCAACAAAAAGTCCTAACTATCCGCCACTATTCCACAATTCCTCCAACGTTTATTGACCACGTGCTGGTAATTTCCAGTAGCGAAAATCAAGGTAGACCAAGTCACAAAGCCGTTACCCCTGTTGAACAATAACCTACACAAGTGAAACAGTTGTTAACAATACAAACCTTTGAGGATCCTTAATCCTTGACACGGCTCTGGAACTCTTCAGGAGGATAACTGATCCAAACATATCTTCAAGGATAACATATCCTCAGCAGGGAAAATATCAATCCTAACAATTTCCCACAAAATGGCGGGTGATAGTGGAACACTGTTGTCATTTGAAATTCAAACTTTCTGTGAAAACTGGATGATGGGACGGTTTGCCATAAATATTTACCATTTAGCCCTCGAGATAATCATAACCGCCTATATATGCCGTCATATATTTCTTTTATAATCACATATTCAAGCGACACAGCAGGTATCCTTCTTCCCTTTATTCTTTTTCTTTGATAATAATGTCTATTACTTCGTCTTCTTTACACCCCTCTAATCCTTCCGAACAATCCTCAGACGACTCTGACTTCTCGGAGATGGAGCCACAAGACCTCATAGCAAACCCTTCTATTGAGATATGCAAACTCACGGACCCAGAAGTCGATGAGTTTCGCCCTTTGTTTCTGCCAGAAACCCTTTTTTGACCATACGAATCTAGCATATGTTGTGACGTGTTTTCCAAAACTTGGGTGTGTTTTCCGGCTTGCCCCTTTCTTATCGGTTACAGTTATCCATTTCCTTCCTTTACACAAAGCTTCTTCGATTCCACAGGCATATCCTACATCCAGGCTATGCCAATGCTTTGGAGAGTGTTAGGAACTATCGAACGGATTATAGAAGATGAAAAGATTGACTTCGGCCTTCCTGAGATATCCTATCTGTACACCCTTACTACCCATGGTCCAGCCCGGTTCCTTTTTAAATCCAAGCCTCAACAACCTCATCCTCTGCTAAAGGTTATTCTGAATGACTCCTAGTTTTACTTCGTGAGACGAGACTCCATACCTGGTGGGACTGATCTTCCTTCAAAGTTGGTTAGAAAAGGTAGGATCCTAGATCCTTAGTAACGATAGGATCCTTATGATTAATCTAACTTTTTGTCTTCTTTTGCAGTTGAGAACTTTGCTTCATTGGCTAAGTTACTTGGTACAGAAGATAAAACAAAGCGGTTCCTTGCACTGGATACCAAGGTTAGGACATTTCTAGCCTGATTCGTCGAAGCCTTTTGCGATATTTCTTCAGACTCCGACATGTCAAGTAAGTTTTTACATAATAATTTTAAAAGTAAATAAAATTAGAGGAAATACTTATCTGATTACTTATCCTTTGTAGGCACCAAGAAGTCTCAGAAGTCCGCTAGCAAGTTCTCTTTGGAAGATATCGACAGCATGATCACTCCCCAAGATATCAAGAAAGAAGCACTGAAGGCAGCGACTAGTTCTGAACCCAAGACCGCAACTACCAGAGCCAAGTCTGCTGCATCCAAGAGAAAAAGGTCCTCTGATCCCGAAACCCACTATGACACGGTCCTTAATGTAAGTATCCTGTATCTTGCTTTAACGAATTTTAAGAATATAATATCCTTTTTATCTTTGTTTCTCGTTGGTTACAGGCTATGAATGCTTTCAAAGAGCATTATGAAAAGATCGTGGGTCAGATGAGCGACAAGTTGTCTGGGTTAGGGAATGCAGTGGTCAACAAGGACAAGGCTTTAGCCCAGCTCAAGAGACAGCTCGAGGATCAGGTATCCACAGCAGATGCCCAGCGTCAAGAGGAGGTCAAGCAAGCAACGGAGGAGGCCAAGATGTGGGCGGACAGGTAAGTGCTGCAAGCAAGGATCAAGATGGCGATGGAGGCCGGTGATCTCGCTTTTGATAAGGCAACCTGGAACGTGCAGAAGTGGAATACTACCTTGGCAGCTCTCGGCGGTGAGGAAGATGTGGAGATGTCTGAGGGGAATGAAGCTGGTACGAGCGGAGCTAAGGATGTGGCTGAAGTTGGTGAAGGAGCAGGTGATGCGGAGGGTGAGGATGCAGCTTAGTTGGGCGATGAAGGATAAAGAAGACAAGGCCTGAGCCCATTTTTTTTTTATGTTGATGTTTTTGATGAACAATGGTTGTGGTTTTTAATAGACAGTAGTAAGTAGGGTTTAAGGATCACAGATCCTCAAGAAAATTCTCAGGGGTACTGAAGGTGGATGGATCCTCTGTTTGTGGGGATGAAACCTTTAGTACCTCTGACTTTTATTTTCCTGCATCTTAAGAACAATTAGTAACCTTTACTTAAGCTGGGTGGATGGTCCATCTTTAGTATGGTGAAATCCGGGTTAAGGATTTTGGATAAGTCCACGTGACTTATATTAATGATAATCTAAATCTTTTGACTATTTTCTTTGTTACTTTTTATTTTGAAAATCTATTTGATATAACCTTAGTCTTATTAAGAATTTTAAGGAATAATTCTAAGTAAACATTTTAGGATAGCATATCCTTTAAGAAAAAGTGATTATAGAAATTTTTGGATATAATACCCTTAGAAAAATAATTAAAATTTTTAGGATAAAATATCCTAACAGAAATAATTCAAAGATGTTAAATCTTTAAACCAAAAGATATATAAGGATCCTAGCCAAACCAATATGATTTTAAAAGTAGAATCATACCACAAGGTCTAAGTAGACCTAAGTTACCGTAACTATTGAACCTTCGGCGATCCTTGTAGAAGAAATTTAAGGATTTTGAATCCATAAGTTTTGATCTTCACAATGAACTTAGAAAATCTGTTGCAAAAAACTCATAATGTCAAGTGGGATTAAATCCGTTAAGCTGGGGACAAGCCCAAATAATAAACTGGGGACAAACCCATGAAACTAGGGACAATCCCGTGCAACTGGGGACAAGCCCGTGTACTGGGGACAAGCCCATGAAACTAGGGACTAGCCCAAAACTGGGGACAAGCCCAAAACTGGGGACGAGCCCAAATTGGGGACAAGCCCAAATAAGGATGTTAACTGGGGACTTGCCCAAACCGGGATTTAGCCCAAACGTAAGATAACGTGAAAACGTTATAAACCGGTGTTATGGTACGTCTAACATAAATCGTATGATCCTCCATATATCCCAAGACAACGAAATTGTCAGCAACTAAGCGTGTACTGGTCCTGCTGCCCCGGACTATACTTTGGATAGCGTGCGCTCCAGCCCAGATGTAGAAACTCTAATTTATAAGAAATGTGAAAACCTTTAAACCTTAGGGGATATGACCATTGGGGGTCATATCCAATCGTGGGCTAGGCCAAGGAAAATAGTAAAGTATCTCAAATATAAAAGAGAGGTGGCCAACCTCTTGGCTATTGAATATCTTATTAATCATCCTGCATTGTTACTTAAAACTTGGAAAACACAAGCGTTAAGAATATGTTATCCTTAGATGAGTAATAAGAAATCTAAAAGGATAAATGATTAGATATATATTACCAATTTTGAGGATCCTTGATCCTTTAAGGATACTCAATCCTTAGAGGATACTTGATCCTGATAAGAGAAAGTACGTCTTAAGGTGGATAGCATTCCATGCTCTTGGTAACCTATTGCCTTCCATAGTGAGCAAATGTTATGCCCCCCTTCCTGCCTCCGAATCGATCAGATTAGGACCTTCCCATTTGGGTGCTAACTTCCCATCAGTCGGATTGGTGGTGTTTTGAAAGGCTTTTCTCAAAACTAAATCTCCCTCTTGAAATCTTCTAATTCTGATGTTCTTGTTGTATGCTCCAGCTACCCTTTGTTGATAAGCTGCCATTCTGATCTTTGCCAGGTCTTTGAGTTCTTCAACAGTATCCAAGTCTTCAAGCAGGATCTCTACATTGGCCTCAGGATCACGGATTGTTGTTCTAGCTGTGGGAACCACCATTTCCGTAGGAATAACCGCTTCTGATCCAAATACCAGTGAGAAGGGTGTCTGGCCCGTTGCATTCTTGGGTGTTGTCCTGTCGGCCCAAAGAACATATGGCAGTTCTTCAGCCCATTTACCCTTCTTGGTTCCTAACTTCTTCTTTAAATTATTGATGATGATTTTGTTTCTAGATTCTGCTTGGCCATTAGCTTGAGGATGCACTGGAGTAGAGGTAATCATCTTGATGCCCCAGCTGTCACAAAAGTTAGTGGTTCTCTTCCCGATAAAGTGGGAACCATTGTCACAAATAATTTCTGAAGGGATACCAAATCTAGTAATAATATTTCTTTTAATGAAAGATATCACCTCTTTTTCGCGTACTTGAACAAAAGCTTCTGCTTCTATCCATTTTGAAAAGTAATCAGTTATAGCAAGCATGAATACTTTTCCTCCTGGTGTCTTGGGCAGTTTACCCACAATATCCATCCCCCACTTCATAAATGGCCATGATGAGGATATAGGATACAGAGGTTCTGCTGGTTGATGTAGGATGTTTGCATGCCTTTGACAAGCATCACATTTCTTTGAATACTCCATGGCGTCTCTCTTCATTGTTGGCTAGAAATATCCTGTTCTCAGAATTCTAGAAAACAGAGCTCTACCTCCAGTGTGATTACCACAATCTCCTTCATGAAAGTCTTTGAGCACCTCTGGGATTTCAGGATCCTCGATGCATCTCAAGTATGGACATGCAAGAGATTTTCTACATAGCATATAATCAAACAAAATATATTGTGATACCTTGATTTTGAAGGATTTGGGATTCTCCGGAGCTGGGATTTCCCCTGTTTGAATGTACTTCTTAATTGGGAGGATCCAGGATCCTTGGCTAGCTGAGGATAATGGATCCCAAAGTACGATTTGTTTGTCAGTTGTTATTTCCCCATCTTATTGTTCTTCTATTGTTGGCGAGAGTATATGGATGATTGGGATCTTCGTATCTTTTGGAATTTTCAAGGATGAGGCTAAATTTGCTAAGGCATCTGCCCCAGCATTTTCTTCCCTTGGTACCTGTACTAAACTAAACAATTCGAAGGATTTTGCTAATTCCTTCACAATTTCTAAATATTTGATCATATTCTCACCTTTTACGGTATAAGAGCCGTTAAAGTGGTTAGTTATAAGTAAAGAATCCATATAAACTTGAAGATACCTGATCCTCAAGCTTTTGGCTGAAAGTAAACCTGCGATGAGTGCTTCATACTCTGCCTCATTGTTGGTGGCTTGAAATGCACATGAAATGGACTGGGGTATTATGTCCCCCTGTGGCGATTTCAGTAGTATGCCCAATCCTGTTCCTCTTACGTTGGATGCTCCATCTTTGAAGAGGATCCAAGGATCCTTGGTTTCTTTTAGTTGTTGCACTTCTAAATGAGAATACCTGGCTTCCGCATCTAAAAGACTCTTAATTACATAATAAACTGGATGTTGTTCACCTTCGAGATCCTTAACGAGGACGACACTTACTGCATTACCTGAAACAACTAGGTAGAGATATAAGGATTCTCCATCCATAGGCTTCATCAGAGCTGGAGCCGAGGATAAGTAATCCTTCAAGGCTTTGAGTGCAGCCTCATGCTTTTCCGTCCACTCAAACTTTTTATTCTTTCTAAGAATGTCGTAGCAAATCTTTGCACTTTTCGGAGGATCTTGAGATGAACCTGTTGAGAGTGGCTATTCTTCCCGTGAGCCTTTGGACATCCTTGGCATTTGCAGGCGACTTTAGGTTGATGATGGCTTCAATCTGCTCTGGGCTCGCTTCAATTCCTCTTTTAGTCACCATGTATCCTAGAAACTTTCCAGCCTTAACACCAAAGTGGCATTTTGACGGATTTAGTTTCATGTTATACTGGTCAAGGATATTGAATGCTTCTTCAAGGTTCCTAAGGTGATCCTCAGCCTTCTTTGACTTCACCACCATGTCGTCTATATAAACTTCAATGGTTTTGCCCAACTGATCCTTGAACATCATGTTGACCAGTCTTTGATATGTTGCCCCTGCATTTCATTGTCCAAATGGCATAGCAATATAACAATATATGCCGGTAGGAGTCATGAATGCGGTATCCTCTTGATCAGATGGTTCCATCTGAATTTGTTGAAATCCAGAGGAAGCATCCATGAAGGTAAGAATTTCATGTCCTGCCGTCGCATCCACCATGGAATCTATATGTGGTAACTGGAAAGGATCCTTGGGGCATGCCTTGTTTAAATCAGTAAAATCGACACACACCCTCCACTTTCCATTCTTTTTAGAAACAACTACCACATTAGCTAACCATCTAGGATACTTAACCTCTCTAATCTTACCGGCCTTAAGAAGTTTTTCAACTTCTTCTTGTATGATCTTGTTCCTCTCAGGGGCGAATTTCCTTCGCTTCTGATGGACGGGTTAAATAGATAAATCAAGGCCGAGCTTATGAGTGATTACCTCCTTTGAAATAAGTGTCATGTCTAAATGTTTGAAGGCAAACATGGATTTTCTTCGTTTTAGGAAGGATTCATATCCTCCTCAATTCCGCTGGGGATACTGGATCCTAGGAACACTTTCACGTGTGGATCCTCAAGGTCTAAGGATACTTGCTTTAAGTCCTTCTCTCGAGCTTCCAGCATGTCCCTAGGATGTTGCTGTGGTTGCTATGCTATAGTTTTCTTGGCTGTTGGCTTTATTGATGAAGAGTAATAATTCTTGGCCTCCACCTGGTCACAGTCTATCCTCACTACTCCACAAGGAGTTGAGAGTTTAATGCATTGGTGGTAAGTAGAAGCCACCGCCTTCATTCCATGTAACCAAGGCCGACCTAAAATAACATTGCAATAAGAAAGGTTATCTATAACACAAAATTTTTGGTGAGAGTTTAACCCTTCAATGTATATTGGGAGTTTGATGTCCCCCAATGTCTTCTTGGTTTCCCCACTGACGTCCTCGGGATGATTTCTGAGTCTGGGATGTTCATCTTCAGAAGGACATCATGTTGGATGATGTTGACTGAGCTTCCACCATCGACAAGGATCCTGCGTACATAATGGTTAGAAATAAACAAAGTAACAATCAAACCGTCATGATGAGGATCCTGTATGCTTGATTTATCTTCCTTATCAAAGAAGATCCTTTTGTCTGTTTTCAAGGTGGTGGATACTATTGGTCGGTCTTCGTTATCCAGATTGATCTCTTTGGCGAGCCTTTTGCTGCGGAGAAGGTAATTCCACATACGTCTGATCCTCCAGAGATGAAATTGACCATTCGCACATCTAGGTCATCCTAGTGAGGATCCCGGATACTCGAATCAAAGAAGATTTTCTTATCAGTTATTCGAGTAGTAGGGATGAGTGGTTTTCTTTCTTCGTCCAGCTTGAATTCTTCTGCAGGGCAAGAAGTTTAAAATATGTCATAGTCTCTGGACACGAAGTTGATTACGTGAGCATCTGGTGGTGGTGGTGTTGCTTTCTGTGGAAGATCTTCAGGATCCTGGATCTTGGATTTCTTCCTTCCCAAGAGCTCTTTGAAGTGGCATTTTCTCAGGAGGTATCCGATTTCCCTTCTTAAGCCAATGCACTCGTCTGTCATGTGGCCAAAATCTTCGTGGAAAGCACACCATTTAGATTTGTCTTTGAAGGTGGTTGTCTTCTCATTCTTTCGGGGCCACCTTCATTTTTCTCATAGATCCTTCATGGCACAAATTAAGCCATGGGTATCCACAGAGAAACAATATTCTGAAATGCTGGGGTAGTCCTCATCATCATCCTCTTCTTCAACAGCTCGAACGTTTTGATTGTTGAATTTGGAGTAGGGCTTCGAGTTGTTGTGCTTGAACGAGAATCCTTGCTTCTTCTCAGAGGAATCTTGTTATTTTGATTCCCCCAGAAGATCTTGGATCCTCTTGTCATCTTCCAACAGTATGAATCTGAGTGCCCTATTTCTTACTTCATCTAGAGACCTGCAAGGAGTCATCACAACATCATCATAAAAGGGGGAGCCCCTCTGAAGTACCATCTTGAATGCTTCAACAGCAGTAGCCATGTCAAGTAGGGATTTCTAGAGCTTCCCTGCCGAACCTTGTAACAAAATCCCTAAGGGATTCATCACTAGGTTGGGTAACTCGGTATAAATCACTAGTTAACTTCTCAAATTTCCTGCTACAGGAAAATTGGCTGTTGAACAAATTAACTAAATGTGAAAAAGAAGTAACTGAAAAGGGAGGAAGAATTAGCAGCCATTTTAATGATGATCTTGTGACTGTGGATCCGAAGCCTTTGCATAAGCAAGATTCCTTGAGTCTCTCCGGGATAGGGTTGATCTCCATCCTTTCTCTGTATTGTGCCACATGTTCTTCAAGATCAGTGGTTCAGTCGTAAGTCTTCATGTTGGGGGTTTGGAATCGCTTCGGGATCTCAGCATCACAGATAGGTGGAGTAAATCTGAATAACTTGTGGCTTCCCTCAGGTATCTAGGGGATTTGTCGTATCACCCCGGGAACACTGGATATCATATCCTTGAGCTTCTGTAGCTCCTTGGCCATAGCTTGGTTGATGCCTGCATCCTGCATTGGACCACGGTTAGCGTTAAAGGATATATGATCATACAAGTTACCTCTTTGCTGGGTGAAGGTTGGCATCCTGGATGAGTAGTTGGGGTAAGAGGAGTCTGTGATAGGAGTTGGTCCTCCAGAATCTATGGTCTGCATGGGGATTCTATCTCCTTCGTGGACTTCGGAGGATCATTGTTGTTGTACTCCAGAGGATCCTTGCTTCTGATAGAAGGATCCTTGAGGTTGGGAATTGTAGGATCCTTGGTGATATAACCCAGAGGATCCTGGTTGAAGGATGGACGATCCTTGTGGGAAAGTTAAGGATCCTTGAGCTAGTTGACCCATGGACCCCGGTTGAAGGATAGATGATCCTTGTTGGAAGAGTGAGGATCCTTGAATTTGCTGACCCATGGACCCTTGTTGAAGGATAGATGAACATTGCTGAAACACTGAGGATCCTTGAGTCTGTTGACCCATGGACCCCTGTTGAAGGATAGATGATCCTTGCGTGAACTGAGTCATGGATCCTGGACTAGTGAAATCCAGCATCCTGGGTATTAAGGGAGTGTGATCCTCCGTTGGCCTCTTATTATTCTTGAGATATTCTATCTCACGAAGGATCCTCTGGTTGGTCTTGTTCTGCTACACCATGTATGCTTTAACCTGCGAAAACATAGATGAAACATCATTGTTAGTACTAACCACCGGTGTGGCAACAGTGGTTCTTGAGCTCTGGAAGACTGGCATTTGTGTTTTGCTTTCAGCAGCGGCAGGCCGTGGTGCTTCCGTGATTGGCGGAGGCATCGGCGACAAAGTCCTTGATGAGAGAGGAACCGTAGACGGCATGGTTGATGAAGCAGAGGTTGATTGAGAGGCCATTGATAGTTATATGGGTATGAAAAGGTTAAAAATGATAGGAATAATATGGATTATAGCACCAATGGCCCCACGGTGGGTGCCAAATTGTTTTGGATAAAAATCAGCTAAGGATAATGTATCCAAATCTGTCAATTTGAGGTCTAGCGCTATGATGACAATAACAATTATATGAACGAAAATGGAATGAACGCAGTGATTTGTTGCGAGGAAAAACCTTTTAACCTTGTTCAGATCAAAAGAGAAAAAACCCCGGGTGATGACAACTCGTCGATCACCACTTTATTAATATAAAAAAAGGTTACAAATGGGTTGGAGATTGTGATCGATATTACAATGTAAGCTAGTGTATAGAGAGAATTATTGAATCTGCTCTAGTATGTGTGAGAGTACAAGTGAGACCTAATCGATCATATCTCGATAATTATAAAGAAAATACATTCAGCAAAAAGTCCTAACTATCCGCCACTATTCCACTATTCCTCCAACGTTCATTGACCACGTGCTGGTAATTTCCAGTAGCGAAAATCAAGGTAGACCAAGTCACAAAGCCGTTACTCCTGTTGAACAATAACCTACACACGTGAAACAATTGTTAACAATTCCAACCTGTGAGGATCCTCAATCTTTGACACGGCTCTGGAACTCTTCAGGAGGATAACTGATCCAGACACATCTTCAAGGATAACATATCCTTAGCAGGGAAAATATCAGTCCTAACAACAATGAATTACCAATTTCGACATACCGAGCAAAAAAGCTTATGTGTCCTATGGGATTAGAAGTTGAAAGAATACACGCGTGTCCAAATAATTGTATTTTGTATAGAAAGGGATATGAAAATGAACATAAATGCGTTGTGTGCGGTGCATCAAGGTATAAACAGAAAAAGATTCGGATGAAGTTGATGACGATGAGGTGGCAAAAAAAGGCCGCCTGCTAAAATGTTGTGGTATCTCTCTATAATATCGAGACTGAAAAGGTTATTTTCAAACGAAAAAGAAGCAAAATTATTACGTTGGCATTCAGATGAACGTTTAATTGACGGAAAAGTAAGACATGGTGCGGATTCACCTCAGTGGCGAACAATTGAAAAAAGTATCCTGAATTCGGGAAGGAGACAAGAAACATACGGTTTGGTCTTAGTTCAGACGGGTTTAATACTTTTGGGGGCATGAGTAGTATTTATAGTACATAGCCGGTTATTTTATGCATCTACAATCTTCCATCATGGTTATGCATGAAAAGAAAATACATTATGATGTTATTGTTGATTCACGGTCCGAGACAACCGAGTAATAATATTGATGTGTACTTGTCTCCGTTGATTGATGACTTAAAAACCCTTTGGGATTCAGGTGTAAACATATATGATGCGTATGGGAAAGAACACTTTCAATTGCATGCCATGATTTTCTGTATTATAAATGATTTTCCAGCATATGGTAACTTGTCAGGATACACTACGAAGGGTAAGAAAGCTTGTCCGATTTGTGAAAATGAAACAAGTGCTACATGGTTTAAAAATTGCAGAAAAAATGTATACATGGGACATCGAAGATTCCTTCCGAAGGGTCACATTTTTTAGGAATAAAACGGTTGAGTTTGATGGAAATATCGAGACCGGAATGATGAAGACACGTTCTAATGCATTTTCATGAGTTAAAAATTTAAATACCGTGTTGGGAAAAGATCCCATGTTGAGAAAGGAGCCATTTGGAAAAAAGGTCAATCTTTTGGGATTTACCTTATTGGAGAGATTTAAAGGTTGGACACTGTCTAGATGTTATGCATCTAGAAAAAAACGTTTGCGACATCTTGATAGGTTTATTATTAAATATTAAGGTTAAAACGAAAGATGGGATTGAGGTTCGAAAAGACATGGCACTTCTAGATATACGTAAAGAGCTTCACCCAAAAAAAAGAGGCGACCGTATTTATCTACCACACGCTTGTTATAATACAACAAAAGAAGAAAGAAGACAGTTTTGTCAATGTTTACATGATATTAAGGTTCCATCAACCTATTCTTCAAACATTAAAAAATTAGTGTCAATGAAAGACCATAAGGCTTGTGGTCCTGTGTTCCTATGATACATGTACCCTTTTGAAAGATATATGAGTGTCTTAAAAGGTTATGTAAGAAATAGTCATCAACCAGAGGGAAGTATTATTGAAGGGTATACTTTTGAAGAGTTGATTGAGTTCTGCAAGGAAATTCTATCAATACTATATTACATTTGTTTTGGATAAAAATCAGCTAAGGATAATGTATCCAAATCTGTCAACTGAGGTATAGTGCTAAAACGATAATAGTGGTTGTATAAGTGAAATCTTGATGAACACAAGGATTTGATCACGAGGGAAAAAACCCTTAATTACGATAATCTTTACTTCGGTCAAAAACTAACAAGGTAATCTTTGGTCGAATTGCTTCGGTCAAGGATTAACAAGGTAATCTTTGGTCGGATGGTATGTGATTATAGTAATCTCCGGCACAAAAAACCCCCGTACGGTGAAAACTATCACCGTCAAGTTTATTAATAGTAAAAAGTCGGTTACAAGGGTTGTGGAGTTGATGATCAACAAATACTATGTGAGTGAATACAAATATCTTAGCAGCTAGGAAACGAGTGATTGTGTGTCCTCTACTGGTGATCTAAACTTCGTATATAAAGAAAAAATGAATACAACAAACTAACAACTATTCCTATAATCTCGCTAGTCTTCCACCTTCTTCCAACGTGCTAATTGACCACGTGTCACAGAAGTCCGATAGCGAGATAAATGGGAGAATAAGTCCAAGAACCGTTGTTGATATTTAAACATCCTTCTTCACTGAAATTGTCCATTAATAGCTATGTTGAATGAGAATCCTAGATCCATACTCCAGCTAGATGTGACTCCATGAGGATAATTGATGTAAGTACGTCTTGGAATTGTTGTACCTGTCTAACACATCACCATACTAAACACAATCATTAGTAAACAAATAATACCGAGGATCGTTGATCCTTTATACCCTGATACACATCTCAAGAATAATCTATCCATAAGATAGTTAAGGATTAAGGATCCTCAGCACAAAATTCATGCCCTAACAATTGCCCCCAAAATGGCGGGTGATTGTGTAAAACAGCTGTCATTTTGAAATTCAAAATTACTGCGAAAACTGATAGATGGGACGGTTTTGCCAGGATATTTACCATAGCCCCCAGATTAATTATAACTGTCTATATATGCCGCACTATATCTTTGATTATAAACACACCTTCATCCGACACATCAGGTATCCTTCTTACTTTTCTTTTATTTTCTTTTATCATGTTTGTTGCTTCGTCTTCTTCTTCTTCTCCGTCGCCCTCTAAACCTTCTGAACAAACCTCCGACGTTTTGAGTTAACGGAAATGGAACCCCAATGTCTGCTGGCCAAACCGTCTACCGAAATCTGCAAACTCACGGATCCAGAGGTTGATGATTTTCGCGCACTGTTTCCTTCAAAAACCTTATTCCGACCCTACGAATCCAGTGTCAGATGTGATATATATTCTAAGGTCAGGGTCTGCTTTCCGGAAACTCCATTTCTGATCGGCTAAAAATACCCTTTTTCGTCTTTTACTCAAAGCTTCTTCGATTCCACCAGCATATCCTACATACAGGCCATGCCTATGGTTTGGAGGGTTCTCAGCACTATCGAGAGAATCATCAAGGAGCAAAAGATTGATTTCGGTCTTCCGGAGTTATCACATTTGCATACCCTCACTACCCACGGTCCTGCCCACTTTATCTTCAAATCCAAGCCCCGACAACCTCACCCGTTATTAAAAGTCACCTTAAACGATTACCTGTGGAGGAATCAGTTTTTCTTTGTATAGCGTGACTCTATACCAGGAGGAATCGATCTTCCTTCAAAATGGGATAGAAAGGGTAGGATCCAGGATCCTTAAGAAATAGCAGGATCCTTGATGCTTTGACTTGAATTCTGAACTTTCTTTTTTGTTTGCAGTTAACAACTTCGCTTATTTAGGTAAGTTACCTGGCACAGAAGAAAAGACAAAATGGTTCCTAGCACTGGATACCGAAGTTAGGACCTTTCAAGCTCAATTTGTTGAAGGTTTTTGTGATATCTCCTCAAGTTCAAGCATGTCAAGTAAGTTAATAATTTTAATATAAATAAGATTAAAATAAGAGAACTTATCTGATAACTTTTTTCCTTTTCAGTCACCAAGAAATCCCAGAAGTCAGCCGACAAGTTCTCCCTTGAAGACATCGACTGCATGGCCACTTCTCATGTTGTCAAGATGGAGGCTACGAAAGCGGGCACTACTTCCGAGCCCAAGACTGCAATGACCAGGGTCAAGTCCGCGGCTTCCAAGAGGAAAAGATCCTCTGATCCTGAGACCCATTATGGCATTGTCCTCTCTGTAAGTATCCTGTATCCTGACACCTTGAATTTTAGGATCCAATATCCTTCTGATTTAGAGAACTTTGTTGTGTGTAGGCTATGAATGCTTTCAAAGAGCATTATGAAAATATTATTGGTCAAATGAGCTACAAGCTTTCGGGTTTAGGGAAAGCCGTGGTTGCCAAGGATAAGGCTATGATCCAACTCTCCAAGGAGAAAAAACAGTTGGAGGATCAGCTATCCTTAGCCGAAGCCCAACGTCAAGAGGCAGTGGAGCAGGCTACAGACGAGGCCAAAGTGTGGGCTGCCAGGTCGGTATTCCAGGCGTGGATCAAGATGGCGAAGGAGGCTGGTGATCCCGCTTTGGACAAGTCGGCCTGGGACGTGGAAAAGTGGAAAGCTGCTCTTGATGATCTTGGTGGTGAGGATGACGAGGAGATGGCTGAGAACATCGAGGCCGGGACTAGCGACGTCAATGAGGCGGTTGAAGCAGGAAAGGAAGATGGTGCTACCGAAGGTGAAGATGCAGCTTAGGTGGGCGATGAAGGATACAGAAGACAAGGCCCGAGCTCACCTTTTTATTTTGTGTTGATGTTTTTCTGAACAATGACTTTGGTCTGTAATAAACACTAGTAACTAGGATGAAGGATCCATGATCCTTAAGAAAATTTGCGGGGGTGACAAAGGTGGAGGGATCCTCTGTTTGTGGGGATGAAGCCTTTGTTGCCCTTGTCTTTTAATTTTCCTGCACTTATGACTGTTAGTAGTACTTACTTAACCCGGATGGATGGTCCATCTTTAGCATGGTGAAGTCCGGGTTAAGAATTTTGGATAAGTCTTGGAGGCTTATTTTAATTAATATAAATCTTTTGACTATTTGCTTGTTATTTATTTTAAAAGCTTGTTTGATATAACTTAGCATTATTGATAGTTTCAAAAAATAATCTTGATTAAGAGATTTTAGGATAAAAAATCCTTACAAAAATTACATAGGATATAGTATTCTTAAAAACAAACAAGATGATAGAAGTTATACAATAGAATATCCTTAAAGGACAAATTTTAGGATAAGGTATCCTTAAAATTTTTTTTTGTAACAAAATATCTTCAAAGGAATAATCCTTCTAACTTGAAATATCTAAAATTATTACAACTAGTATAATACATAAATTAATTAATCAGAAATCATACCAGAAGGTCTAGGTAGAGCCAAGTTACCATAAGTATCGAGCTTTCGATGATCCTTAAAAGAATATCTTTAGGATTCTGGATCCTTAGAATTTCGATCTTCATAAAGAACTTAGGAAATCTGTTGCAAACAATTTATAATGTTAGCTGGGATTAAACCCATTAAGCTGGGGACAACCCCAAATAATAAACTGGGGACAAACCCGCGAACTGGGGACAAGCGCGTGAACTGGGGACAAGCCCAAACTGGGGACAAGCCCAAAACTGGGGACAAGGCCAAAACTGGGGACAAGCCCAAATGCGGATGTTAACTGGGGACTCGCCCAAAAGAAGATAACGTTCGCTAACATGAAAATGTTAGAAACCTTTGTCTTGAGATAACGTGAAAACGTTATAAACCGGTGGTATGGTACGTCTACCATAATTCGTAGGATCCTCCATATAGCCGAAAACAACGAAATTGTCAGCCACTAAGCGTGTACTGGTCCCACTGCCTCGGACTATACGTTGGATAACGTGCGCTCCAGGCGAGAGTGTAGAAACTCTATTTATAAGAAAGGTGAAAACCTTTAAACCTTAGATGATATGACCATAGGGGGTCATACCCAAACATGAGCTAGGCCAAGGGAAATAGTTTAGTACCTTAAAGATGAAGGAGAGGTGGCCAACCTCTTTAGACATTTGAACATCTTACTAAAATCCTGCATTGTTACTTAAAACTTGGAAGATACAAAATATTAAGAATACGTTATCCTTAAATTAATAATAAGAAATTGAAAAGGATAAGTAATCGAATAGATATTACCAATTTCGGGGATACTTGATCCTTTAAGAATAATATATCCTCTCATAATACTGGATCCTGATCAAAAGAAGTATTTCTTGAGGTGGATAGCATTCCATGCTCTTGGTAATCTATTGCCTTCCATTGTGAGCAAATGATATGCCCCCTTTCCTGCCTCCAACTCGATCTGATAAGGTCCTTCCCACTTGAGTGCTAACTTTCCATCAGCCGGATTAGTAGTATTTTGGAAGGCTTTCCTCAAAACTAAAATCTCCTTCTTGAAATATTCTAATCCTTATATTCTTGTTGTATGCCCCAGCTACCCTCTGTTGATAAGCTCCCATTCTGATCTTGGTTAGGTCTTTAAGTACTTCAATAGTATCCAAGTCTTCAAGAAGGATTTCTGATGTACACATAAATATACATCTTTTCGGCATCAAATAATCTCTAAAAACTGCAATTTCTATCCAATAACATAGCATAAAAGACTACTTATCATAATAAAACATAATTTCAGGTGAAACCAAGCCTCAAACGAAGAAACAAGCAAAAAGACGAAGAAAACACAAGAAAACAAAGAAACACGCCCCCAGGCTTCTAACACAAGAAAAGACAAAATCTGGAAGCAAAAGCACGGGGCTGTGCTCATCATGCACGGGGCCGTGGACGAGAACACAGAAAAGACAAAGAAGAATTGAGCACATGTCATTAAAAATCACGGGGCCGTGCCTACCAACCACGGGGCCGTGGCCACGTCACAGAAAAGACAAAACAAATCTGGCACATGTCATAAAAATGCACGGGGGCGTGCTCATCAAGCACGGGGCCGTGCCTCACTCTCCATATTGCCTATAAATAGTGGCTCTTGTGCCGTTTGAAAAGTGTGCCTTGAAAAGAATTCTCTCAGGTTTTCACTTATTAAAACACACACTAATACTCACTTTGAAGATCTAGTGAAGAGTTTGAAGGTTTGGAGGTCATCACCACTAATCATCATCATCAACCATCATTACCATCATTAAGAAGAAGGATTCATCTACATTTGGTTAGATTGTTCCAAGTTTAATCATGAATTTGTTATTATCAATCATCTTAATGTTTATCACTATGCTCATTATGAGCTAAACTCCTTTTAACATCTAAAATCTATGAAGAAGCTTTGTTTTACTTGATAATTAACCAAGACATGTGATGTAGTCTAGTAAAGTACATTGTTATATTACAATTATCTTTTGATGTGAAATGTTTCACCATCTTAAATTATTAAATCAAAGTTGGTGGTTGTCAATATCTTTGGTAATCGTTCATGATCGATTAATATTCTTGAAAGATAGAAATACTTTGATACATTATCGAAACATGGATCCTTATATTGTACTTAGAAATGATGAGATATAAGTTATGGTGTATTTTTCTAAACCTTGGTAATCCGAAAATGGATTTGCTTAGGATATCAAATTAGTTAAAGAAATCATATGTTAATGGAATGTGTAATTATAACCTACATAAATCAACCAAGGGGAGGTTGTGTGACTAAACTACAACCACCCGAAGTTGTTAGAATTGGTATTTGAGAAATCGAAGTCAATCCTAATCTTTCTACTTTACGAAACTACTTGCCAACTTAAATCGACATCATTGAGATGGTATGACATTAGGAGAGAGTGGACTTTAAAATGCGCATACCATCTCCTTAGTGCCGAAGATGCTCACTTAAGGCTTAAGGAGCTATCTATCATATATTGCTACGGCAAGTTTATCACATGTCTACATATTAATTATCAATGCTAAAATGGAGTGGATTCTTGATCTTAGATGGTAACCTTCGCATAATTGAACAACTCGTTTAGAATCTCTTTTCTCGGTCACCTATATATTATATATATAAGTATTTATATTTTATAAAAAAGTTAAAAATCAACCCCAAAATGATTAAAACCTCCGATTGAAGTAAAACAACGATTTATTATTAGAAACCTTTGTATCCACGGATCGATACTTGGTTCTTACCAATACTATTCTACATATACGATAGGTACACTTTCCTGTTTTATGTGTGTTTAGTCTTTGTAAAAATCACTTTTATAAATTTAAAACACGATCTTGTGCAAAAGCTAAATATCCAACCCATCATAATTTTAATACCACTAGCACGCACGCATCAATTTCTTCATTGATTTCAGGATCACGGATGCTCGTTCTTGTTGTAGGAACCACCATCTCTGTTGGGATTACCACTTTTGTTCGAAACACCAATGAAAAGGGTGTTTGGCCTGTTGCATTCTTGGGTGTTGTCCTGTCGGCCCAAATAACATATGGTAGTTCCTCGGCCCACTTTCCCTTCTTGGATCCTAGCTTTTTTTTAAGTTGTTTATGATGATCTTGTTGCTAGACTTCGCATGTCCATTAGCTTGAGGATGCACTGGTGTTGAATTCAGTTCAACTTCATGGTCTCCTCGACGAAGACCCTCTTTCTCACATATCTCGATTTCTACGAATCTGCGGAACTTTTAAAATCAAAAACTGTTCAGACGATCAAATCAAACTCAAACTCTTTCCTTTCTCTCTAAGGGGCCAAGCCCTAGAATGGATAGAATCTATTTCATTTGGTTCCATCACCACTTGGGACCAGATGGTTGAATAGTTTCTCCTCAAATATTTTTCGCCTGACAAACTGCCAAATACCGAGCCAGCATTACCAGGTTCCTGACCGATGATGATGAATCGCTACACGCAGCATGGGAAAGATACAAAAGTCTTCTGAGAAGATGCCCACATCATGGACTGAGCGTCTGGTTACAAGTCCAAACTTTCTTTGACGCACAATACAGTCAAAACAAACAGGCCATCGACCGGATCGCTGGTGGAGACCTGGGATCCAAATCACCTAACTAAGCATTTGAACTCCTGGAGAAGGCCGCAAAGAAGAGTTTCGCTTACAACCCACCAAGATCTACACTTACCCATAAAGGAATACACCATGTTGACTCCAACACTCTTGTCACAGCACAGCTTGAAGCCCTTTCTAAAAAATTCGAACAACTTCAAGCGGAACTATCAAAAACCAGACTCACCTGTGACACTTGTGGAGGAAGTCATAAGACGAGTGACTGTAAACAAGTCATTATGCCCATGGAAGAAGTCGATTTCATCGCTCGACAGAACAACGCTTTCAGCAATAACTACAATCCAGGATGGAGAAACCACCCGAATTTCAGCTGGAAAGACGGAGGTAACACTCAACCTTTATCCGGATTTGAAAAGAGACCTATGAATCAACCCTTCCAACCTAAACCTCAATTTCAAGATCAAAGTTCTAGTAGCCATCAAAACCCAAGCTACTCGAAGATCGAAGAAATGATAATCCAATTGATGACCAAAACAAATGAAGCAGAAAAGAAAGCCGACTCAAGAGCTATTGATATTAGCGGAGTATTATTAAAACATGAAGCCGATCTCAAAAGTCAACAAGCATCGCTTCAGAACCTAGAAACCCAAATCGGACAAATTGCCCGACAATTATACGAAAGACCACCTGGCACTCTTCCAAGCAATACAATCACCAACCCGAATGCAACCGCTAACCCCGTTACACTCAGGAGTGGTACAACCACTGTTGTTCCATCAACTTTGGAGAAAAAGTCTCCTGATGAAACGCATGAATGACTAACCCCAACAAGCACTGTACAGCCTAAGGAACCAGTCCGAACCTATGTTCCGCCTATTCCATACCCTGGAAGACTGAAGCAGGAGCAATTGGAAGCCCAGTATGGGAAGTTTCTAGAACTTTTTAAGCAACTCCATATCAACATCCCTTTTGTCGAAGCTATCGCTAAAATGCCGAAATACGCCAAGTTTCTCAAAGAAGTGCTGACAAACAAAAGGAAGCTGGAGGAACTCTCGCATGTCACCCTAAGTGAAGAATGTTTAGCTATCCTCCAAAGCAAGCTACCGACAAAGATGACCGATCCTGGGAGCTTTACTATCCCTTGTCTCATAGGAAATTTATCTGTTAGCAATGCCCTGGCTGACCTAGGAGCTAGTATTAATTTGACGTCTTATGCGGTTTTTGCAAAACCAGGGATAGGAGAACCAAAGCCCACCCGCATAAGCATTCAGTTAGCTGACCGATCTGTTAAATATCCTCGGGGCATTGTTGAAAAAATGCTTGTCAAAATTGACAAGTTCGTTTTCCCAGTAGATTTTGGGATTCTGGACATGGAGGAAAACAAAAGTGTACCTCTAATTTTAGGAAGACCCTTTTTAGCCACCGCAAAGGCTATCATTGATGTTTGCACCGGAAAAGTCACTCTTAGGGTCAATGACGAGGCAATCACTTTTGACATAGGAAAATCTATGCAATATCTGCAACAACACGATGACACCTTATACTGTGTTGATATCATATACTCCATCGTAAGTTGCTATATGCGAGATTCCTCCATCAATACTCCCCTAGAAACACAAGTCTTAGACAAAACACTAAACAAACCCATTTTAGAAAATGAAAATTTCAATAACAACTACCATGAAGAATCAGAAACGATATACGAAATCATTGAAAACAATGAAAAATCAAAACCATCAATCGAAGAACCACCAGCCTTAGAGTTAAAAGAACTGCCAAAACATCTCGAATACGCCTTTCTAAAGAATGATTCTCAACTCCCAGTAATTATTTCATCTCACCTTTCTAAAGAAGAGAAAGACGAACTTCTTAAGGTTATCGCATAAGAAAGCTATCGCATGGAAGTTCATGGATATCAAGGGCATCCGTCCTTCATTTTGTACCCACAAAATCCTCATGGAGGAAGAATACAAACCCGTGGTCCAACATCAAAGACGTCTCAACCCCAACATGCAAGATGTGGTGAAGAAGGAAGTAATCAAACAGCTTGATGCCGGATTAATCTACCCGATCTCGGATTCACCTTGGGATTAATCTACTACCGTAGTACCCAAGAAGGGAGGAATGACAGTCGTAATGAACGAGAAGGACGAACTAATACCAATGAGGACCATCACAGGCTGGCGAGTTTGCATCGATTACCGGAAGATTAATGATACCACAAGAAAAGATCATTTTGCACTTCCTTTCACAGATCAAATGCTCGAACGATTATCTGGAAAAATGTTCTACTGTTTTCTTGATGGATTTACCGGATACTTTCAGATTCCTATTGCTCCTGAAGATCAGGAGAAAACTACTTTTACATGTCCATACGGAACCTTCGCTTACCGAAGAATGCCATTTGGATTATGTAATGCTCCAGCCACCTTCCAACGCTGCATGGTGGCCATATTTCATGAAATGATCGAAAACTCTATGGAAGTTTTCATGGATGACTTCTCAGTCTTTGGAGATTCCTTTGATCATTGTCTGAAAAACCTAGACCAAATGCTAGCTAGGTGTGAAGAAGTAAATCTTGTGCTCAACTGGGAAAAATGCCACTTTATGGTAAAAGAAGGCATTGTTCTAGGTCACAAGATTTCTCAAAACGGACTAGAAATTGATAGGGCCAAAATAGAAACCATATCCAAAGTTCCACCACCAACTTCAGTCAAAGCCATTAGAAGTTTTCTAGGTCACGCCGGTTTCTACCGCCGCTTCATAAAAGACTTCTCAAAAATCTCAAGACCTATGACCAAACTTCTAGAGAAAGACGCACCATTCGTCTTCTCTGAGGAATGTGTTGAGCCATTCAATACACTGAAAGAAAAACTTGTCAACGCACCAATCATGACCACACCCGACTGGACCCTTCCATTCGAAATCATGTGCGATGCAAGTGACTTTGCAGTTGGAGCCGTACTCGGACAACGCAAAGAAAAACATTTCCACCCAATTTACTATGCAAGTAAAACTCTTAACGATGCACAGGAGAATTACACCACAACTGAAAAAGAGTTACTAGCATTAGTATTTGCCTTTGAAAAATTTAGATCATACCTAGTTCTTTCCAAAACCATAGTTTACACCAATCATGTCGCAATACGATACCTATTCAACAAACAAGATGCCAAACCTAGACTCATCCGATGCATCCTGCTACTCCAAGAATTTGACATCAAAGTTAAAGACAAGAAGAGAGCAGAAAATGTAGCCGCAGACCATCTTTCACGATTAGAATGTCCAACTCCCGAAGAGCTTCAAGAAGAAATTATCAACGATAATTTCCCACATGAGGTTCTCATGCACATTCAAGGAGTTATAGAAGAAAAGGACGAAATTCCTTGGTATGCCGACTTCGCCAATTACTTAGCTTGTAGGATCCTCAGAAAAGGACTTATCCATCAATAGCAGAAGAAATTCTTCTCCGATCTTAAGTTTTACTTCTGGGAAGATCCATACGTGATTAGGATAGGTGCAGATCAAGTCATTCGTAGGTGCGTAGCAGGCAAGGAGGCCTTAGACATTCTCAAACATTGCCATGAAGGACCAATAAGTGGACACCACGGTACCGCCACCACGGTCAGGAAAGTGTTTGATGCAGAATTTTTCTGGCCCACTATATACAAAGATACACATACTTTGATCCAAGCATGTGATGCTTGTCAAAGATCCCGGAACATCTCATCAAAAAATGAGATGGCTCAAAAAGACATTCAAATTTGTGAAATCTTTGATGAATGAGGGATAGATTTCATGGGGCTATTTCCTAACTCATTCGGAAATAAATACATCCTTTTAGAAGTCGAATACGTGTCTAAATGGGTAGAAGCACAAGCTCTTTTCACCAACGATGCTCGAGTAGTTGTACGATTTCTGAAAAAGTTATTCTCAAGATTCAGTACTCCAAAAACCCTCATCAGCGACAGAGGTACTCACTTCTGTAACACACTGATGAACAAAGTTTTAGCATGATATGGGGTACACCACCGACTAGCAACAGCATATCACCCTCAGACCAGTGGGCAGGTGGAGGTTTCAAACCGAGGAATTAAGAGGATTTTAGAAAGAAGTGTGGGGATGAATCGCAAAAATTGGGCAGATTAGTTAGATGACGCATTGTGGGCCCTCAGGACGGCCTACAAAACTCCCATAGGAACGACACCATTCAAGCTCGTTTACGGGAAAGCATGTCATCTACCATGGAATTAAAACACAAAGCTTATTGGGCCCTCAGAGCAGTGAATTTTGATCTAACGTCCGCCGGAGTAAACCAGGATGATCAAATTCGTGAGCTTGAGGAACTGAGAACATTGGCCTATGAAAATTCCTGGTCCTACAAGGAGAAGACTAAACGCATACACGACGCTCATTTAAAAGGAAACAAAAAATTTCAAGTTGGCGATCGTGTACGGTTATACAACGCTCGTTTACGTCTTTTCCCAGGAAAACTGAAATCCCGATGGACAGGTCCATACGTAGTTGAAACAGTTTTTGACTATGGAACCATCGAAATTTTAAATTCAATCGGTCAGAAGTTCAAAGTAAATGGACATCGATTAAAACCATACATCGACGGTTCGCTTAAAGAAGTTTTAGAGGTACTAACCCTCCAAACTCTTTAAAGTAAGACATTAAGGAAACAAGGTCTGGCGAAGACCTTCACAAAACTAGGCCTTGTAAATAATTACACAAAAAAATAAAATAAATAAATATATAAAATTTTCAGAAAAACACGGGGGCGTGCTCCTTAAAGCTCGGTCCCGTGTCTAAAAATGCGGCCCGGCATCTATGCTGCAAAAATCTCAGTCAGACTGGTTTGTAACAAAATTGTCAGAGTTAAAACACGGGGGTGTGCTTCTAGAAGCACGGTGCCGTGCTCGGTATCCTGTTTGGTTATAAAAGGCACCTTGTGTCATTGCATTCCTTGCACAAACCAAAACCAAAAACCTCTGATAATTCAGCATGCCAACTGAGATGAATGAAGCAATTCCCGTTTCCCGATATCTAGAAATGATGCCAGCCATGTTCCCAAAACCGAGCTTCTTTTGAAACTTCAAGAGCTTGTGAGAGAACTCACCGAAATGAATATCCTTGCTGAGGTGTGTCTCGTGCAACTCACCGAATCGGTGGAAAACATGAAAATGGAACTCAGAGACATCAACGAGCAACTCCAGTTTCAAGTTCTCGGTTTCACGTATTTTCCACCAACAGGACCGTTCGGAGGAGGAGAGCCTTTTGGAGAACTCTAGGAAACTTAATTTTATGTTTTTTATGTGTTAAAAAGTGCATTAATTTTTATGTGTTAGGACTTTGGGCTTAACCCGATTATTTTCTTTTATTAGGAAACCCGGGCTTATCCCAAAACTATTCTAGGATCTTTATTTAATGAAAAGTAATCTTTAGATGACCAAACTTCCAAATTATTATAATAAACGTCATTCTAAAAATTCCGGATCGTGAATCATGTTTAAAACTAAAAAAGAAATACACTGTGACAAAAAGCACGGGCCGTGCTTTCCTAAGCACGAGGCCGTGGTCACCCAGAATCTTCAGCATGATACGCGCTGACTCCGTACAATTCTCTGACTCAGAGACATTTATTCTTCTAGCAGCACGGGGCCGTGCTCCAATAAACACAGTGCCGTGTTCAACTTTCCAGTCTCTATATAATGCATGCATAAATTCACTATTCCATTCACACCAAACAAACTACCTAAAGACTCAGAAATTACCCTCGATATTTTCAATCCCTCTAGTAGAGAATTCTTAGCCTTCATCTTAGAAACTGAGCTCTCACAAAGCAAGTCATTACTTATTGTTTACACACACTTTCTATTTTACTTAGCCTACTTCTTTATCATTATTTTCGCCCAATACGATTCAGTCGATACAGAGTCTCTCCAAGCGTCGAGCAGGGCCTCATTCACTTGATTCATTTGACGAATGCCTAATCCTCCATTTAGGGCGTGAAAAACTTCTTGCGGGCTGTACGGGGCCTGGTCGGCCAAGGGAGGATTCTGCTCCAAGACTCTTTGAAAAAGGCGTAAATCCTCATGCTTGAGTTCTCGGAGACGAGAGTGAGGTACAGCAAGGCCATTTCTGTCCACCGTCCTTCTCACGGATCCGTACGTGGACGTTACCCGCTCATACAACTCCCAGCCAGCAAGCAGTTAGCCCCCCTCTACAAGGAATGGAAGTGTGGGTGAATCGACATCAAATAGAGGAATTCGTTTTTTCTTTTCAGCAATAACATGAGAAGAGCATCCCTTTCACAAAGGTATAAATCATAACTTTAGGCTTTCGAGCCTTTCTTCCTAGGACAGAAGCCTTTACTTGAACTTGAGCGGTTGTCTGGAACTGATGCTACATCGTCAAATACTGGACTTTTCCTTTTTTTTTATTTTCTTTTTTCTAATTCCTCATATCCAAGGCAGCTTATCACAAGCACCCCCGCCCCATACGACTTGTTGGGGGGGCCCTTCTCATAAGATGTTGTAAGCTACGGGCCTTTTTCGACGAAGCCTAAATTAAAGCAGACCTCAGGAGCTAAGAAGGGGGCCAAAGTATGATATGAATATACCACATCAATTTGTTATGTATGGATGATGAGATTTCATTGATACAGAGCTAATTCCAATAGACTTATTGGAGGGTCCCATTGGCGTGCATCCAATAGGAATTGAACCTACGAATTCGTCAATTATGAGTTGGGTGCTTTGCCTTCTCTCCAGAACTCCAGTTTGGCTTGGTTACTGGAACTCAACAGCCTAGCTTCGCTACAGAACTATGATCTACGACCACCCTCTCTCAACCGAAGCCATCGTAACATAACATATGTATCAACGATTCCAAAAAAGGACGGGAAATTGGATCCATCCCTGGAGGCATAGGCATAGACGAAGAAAGCAGAAACATAGGGGTAGATGAATGGAAGGAAAACGGGTTGAATGGAAGCCAGTGAAGAAGGGGAGACAACATGAATTCTCCTTCCTTGAGGAACAAATCATGAGACTCCAATGCATCGTAAGAGACCAAGTTGAGAGCAACATGCAAACCGAGGCTCGAGTGATCGAGCTGATTAACAAAGTCAACCTGCTTAGGTTTGAGAACTTCCATGTTGTGGATGGCCACCACAAAGATGTGACTTCCAAACTTAACTTCTCAACCGAGAACTCGTCACGCTCAACAAAAAGCTTGACGAACTTTTGGAAGCCAAACGAGCACCACCACACATACAGGACTTGTTCGGGGGTGGTGGCCGTTGAAGTTCTGACTTTGTTTCGTATTTAAGTTGTTCCCGCTAGTACTATGTGTTAGGATCCGAGAGTTGTTGTTGTACTTTTCATTTCATCTATCTTTTAATTATGTCTTTAGTTTTATGTTTTTAATGAAATCTAGGATGTTTAATTACCATGTTAAAATAACCAGAAAAAAAAAACCCAATTAAAAAAATAAACTAGCTCGACAAATAAACAAAATAAACAAAACAGTACTATCTGCATTAAGCAGCACGATACCGTGTTCCAAAAGCACGGGGCCGTGTTTTTGGTGTCAGGGCAGTTACGAGTTTCAACTTTGATAAATAACTTTCTAACACATCCAACCCTAATTTCACTGCATTCTAAACCGAGAACCGCCGACCTTCAACCACTTTGCAAATTTCTTCATCTAATATTCAATTCTAAACCTAAGGTATGTTAAGTTAACAATTTCATTACTCAGATTCGTCATTCTAGGTTTAGATTAACCCTAAAATTGTTCAAATCGACCAAATCAAGTCAAAACCCAAAAAGGGTATTATTATGCTTGATAATGATGAATAGATTGTTGAATGTTTGATGGTTAGGGATTAACTGAAAAAAAAAACAATTCGGGTTTTGGGTGTTAGAATAAATACCCAACAAACCATTAAACCCAATTGATATAACCGGTTAGAAACGAGGGTTCGAGTCTAAGTAAGTTAGAAATTGATATTAAAAACACGAGCCGTGCCCAAAACAACACGATTCGTGGTCAACCAAAAGTCAAACATCAAAGGAATTGAACCAGAAGCAGCAGCACGGTACCGTGCTCCTGAAAGCACGCCGCCGTGCTTTGCTCTCTGTTTCAGCAAATTGAAAATTTTTCATGAGTTTTGACTAATTTAGGTTTAAATTGCAGATGGCCGAGTATGGGGAAGAGTTTCATGCATTCCTAGTCTTCGGAAACCAGAAGACTAAGGAACGATCAACAAACGAAAGATTAACCTATCTCAATAATAGATATCCTGAAGCTCACTTCCATGCATGCGAAGAAACCCTCAGACAAGTTAACCAATGGGAGCGCTATCAGAACATCGTCATGGGACCGTCTCGTCACGGGACCGTGGAGACGAGTTTTTAACCAGACAGGGGATTCAGTAACCGAACTTACCAAGGAGTTCCTAGCCTCATTCAACATGAAGAAGAAAAGGTTTGACATGTGGGATACCAAAGGCAATAGAGTTCCGATGTGGAGGTGTTTGGCATACAACCTTTGTCACTCAAATGGGAATCGATTTGGGTATCCTCACAGCCGAGGAAACTGACACGGACATCTGGTATGAGGCTAAAACAACCTTTACAGATGAGGGTGACGATGATGAAGCTGAAGCAGGTGCCATTAGGGACGAAGCTTGGGAACAGTTAAGTTATGGAACAACAAGGTATAGACCGAGCGTTTCAAAGAGCACAGCACTGCGTGACCCGCTGATGAGGTACATCCACCGTTTGCTGAGTCATACCGTCACAGCTCGAGGACAGAGCGAAGGGGTTGTCAACCTAAAGGACCTTTGGGCATTGTATTGCATGAAAAACGAAATACCATGCAATATCACTATGCTATTCTGCAAGCTTTTCATGTCAAATGCCACTGCCCGAGGAAATACCCCGATCTTTGGTGGTCCTTGGATCTACAACCTCTACAGGGCCTATGGTGCAGACACAGAAGGAACTCAAAGCCCAGACTTGATAGCTCTCAACCTTGATTACTGTGAGAGCATGCAGATGGTTCAGCAAATCAGCCCGGGTGTATGGAGATTTAGTGATAAGTACAATCAAGTTTGGGACCCAGAAGACCCGTCAGAGATGATGATACAGGATGTGCATGAGAGACGACAATCACCGCCCAGACAACACCGCCGCCGAACCTACCATCATACAGGAGGCCCATCTTCATCAGGGGTCGGCCCCAATTCATCACATGATAGCCGATACTCTTTGGAGGGTATATATGGACTAATCGATCAATTCTCAACTAACACTATCGCCTCATTTAACAGGATCAACGAGCAAATGGCTACATCCGATGCACAGCGAGCAGCCGAGTATGAAGAAACGAGGCGAGAGATTGAACGATTGGGCTATCGCATGGACAGGCAGTGAGGACCGTTTGACCCTGACACGGGTAACTGATGACTGACGGCACAGGTAGTTGGGCATGGGCACGGGTTGGCGTTATTTCATGAACTTATTATTATGTGTGTTTGAACAATTTACTTTTCATCGTACTTGTTTGTTTGTGTTTATGTTGGTTTGGATACTATTATGGCCATGAGTTCCAAAGAAATAATGCTAGGTACTAATTTAGCCCGAAAAGGGCAAGGGATGGATGATTCCATGCCCAATTTTAAGCAGTTTATGCTTGGTTGTTTGTGGATGTTTGCAGTTTTATATTATACATATACAAAAACAGGAAAACGGACGAAAAACAGGGGACGCTCTATCGAAATTTCGTTAACCCGTAGGGAAGTAACTCTCCATTTTTACCCATAAATTAGAATTTTTATATTTTCATGAATCTTGTCACATTGAGGACAATGTGAGATTCAAGTGTGGGGAGGGGAATTACTTGACCAATTGTTTGTCCAACTAATTATAAAAATTCTCTAAAACAAATATTTTTGCAGCAAATAAAGATTATTCTAAACCTAAAAAGAAATCCAATCATTTAAAAGTGAAAAAGTAAGAATAAGTTTTGTAATATTGAGAATAAATTTATGCAAAATATGGCGTTAATACCCAATTCCTCCGTTACTGTGAGATAAACCTCATGTCGTATAAATATTTTTTCGGAAGCTTTGAGTGAGTCATATGTTTTATGTGATTTAGAACTTGTCGCAATTATTCAATTCAAGACCGAACGAAGAGTTGTATAAGGAAGAAGGTAATATCTACACAATTCCATCAAACCCATTATCAAATTACAAAACCTAAAAACCCGATCACTTTATCCATTTTCACCGGTAAAATACAACACTGGTCTTTTACCAGCAGACCCTAAAGAACTGGAAATGCATTCTTTCTATTTCAATTTCCTTTGCTGCATACACTTCACAAAACCTAGGTTGCCTCCAGAACTTTGGGAGAGAATCTTTCGCTTTAGCAATGAGGTGAGGAAAAAGTGGCGCCAAAATGAACAAAGGCCACCATTCTGTGGAATTTCCAAAAACGTAATGAAGTGAAGAGAAAAAAAGATATGAATGATGTTTAGGTTGAGGAAACTGGTCCCACGAAGGAAGATGTAGAAAAAGTCAAAATCAGTCTCAACATTGATATACCGAACTTATGAGGGTGGGGGCTATTAGGCTCAAAGCCGAACGATCCATTAGAGTTGAAAGTTATATTCATAACAGGATTGAGGAAGAATTGATCCACATACTCAATAAAACTGGTCTTGACGATCTGACCTTAAAAGAGTCATTAGGTATATATATTAAAAAAAAACTCTCGGAGAAAAAGGAGCTAACCATCGAAGACATCTCAAAACTCCCAACAAACAGTGGAAGTTGTATTTACCATTAACCCTTGAACCACCACAAAATACCAATTCTGACTCACACTAAACCAAAATCCCTCTTTACCTTCTGATCTATGCAACCCTTCAAAAGGTGGAGATTTGAACTTGTTACAAGCTTATTTATCACAGGTTGCATTTTGGCTAAGAGTGTTCACATACTTACATCACAGATATGATCAGATATAAAACCGAGTGTGAGTGAACATTGTGAGAATGTGAAGCTCACTTAAGGGGTAGCTATGATCTAAAAACTCATAAAAACAAAAGTTCTCTCTTTTATCACTAACATAAAGATTGGTTATTTTGTTTCGTCTTCTTGAAGCTCACTTAAGGGGTAGCTATGATCTAAATTTGCTGTTTTTAGAGGATATTTATAAGAGGATTGCTTGAGGACAAGCAATGTTCAAGTGTGGGGATGTTTGATGTACACATAAATATACATCTTTTCGGCATCAAATAATCTCTAAAAACTGCAATTTCTATCCAATAACATAGCATAAAAGACTACTTATCATAATAAAACATAATTTCAAGTGAAACCAAGCCTCAAACGAAGAAACAAGCAAAAGACGAAGAAAAACAGAAGAAAACACAAGAAAACAAAGAAACACGCCCCCATGCCTCAAGAAACATGCCCCCATGCTTCTGACACAAGAAAAGACAAAAATCTGAAAGCAAAGAACGGGGCCGTGCTCATCATGCACGGGCCATGGACGAGAACACAGAAAAGACAAAGAATAATTGAGCACATGTCATTAAAAATCACGGGGCCGTGCCTACCAACCACGGGGCCGTGGCCACGTCATAAAAATGCACGGGGGCGTGCTCATCAATCACGGGGCCGTGCCTCACTCTCCAGATTGCCTATAAATAGTGGCTTTTGTGCCATTTGAAGAGTGTGCCTTGAAAAGAATTCTTTCCGGTTTTCACTTATAAAAACACACACTAATACTCACTTTGAAGATCTAGTGAAGTGTTTGAAGGTTTGGTGGTCATCATCAACCATCATTACCATCATTAATAAGAAGGATACATCTACATTTGGTTAGATTGTTCCAAGTTTAATCATGTATTTGTTATTATCAATCATCTTAATGTTTATCACTATGCTCATTATGAGCTAAACTCCTTTTACCATCTAAAAACTATGAAGAAGCTTTGTTTTACTTGATAATTAACCAAGACATGTGATGTAGTCTAGTAAAGTACATGGTAATATTACAATTATCTTTTGATGAGAAATGTTTCACCATCTTAAATTATTAAATCAAAGTTGGTGGTTGTTAATATCTTTGGCAATCGTTCATGATCAATTCATGTTCTTGAAAGATATAAATACTTTGATACATTATCGAAACATGGATCCTTATATTGTACTTAGAAATGATGAGATATAAGTTATGGTGTATTTTTCTAAACCTTGGTAATCTGAAAATGGCTTTGCTTAGGATATCAAATTAGTTAAAGAAATCATATGTTAATGGAATGTGTAATTATAACCTACATAAATCAACCAAGGGGAGGTTGTGTGACTAAACTACAACCACCCGAAGTTGTTAGAATTGGTATTTGAGAAATCGAAGTCAATCCTAATCTTTCTACTTTACGAAACTACTTGCCAACTTAAATCGACATCATTGAGATGGTATGACATTAGGAAAGGGTGGACTTTAAAATGCGCATACCATCTCCTTTGTGCCGAAGATGCTCACTTAAGGCTTAAGGAACTATCTATCATATATTGCTACGACAAGTTTATCACATGTCTACATATTAATTATCAATGCTAAAATGGAGTGGATTCTTGATCTTAGATGGTAACCTTCGTATAATTGAACAACTCGTTTAGAATCTCTTTTCTCGGTCACCTATATATTATATATATAAGTATTTATATTTTATAAAAAAGTTAAAAATCAACCCCAAAATGATTAAAACCTCCGATTGAAGTAAAACAACGATTTATTATTAGAAACCTTTGTATCCACGGATCGATATTTGGTTCTTACCAATACTATTCTACATATACGATAGGTACACTTGCCTGTTTTGTGTGTGTTTAGTCTTTGTTGAAATCACTTTTATAAATTTAAAACACGATCTTGTGCAAAAGCTAAATATCCAACCCATCATAATTTTAATACCACTAGCACGCACGCATCAATTTCTTCATTGGTTTCAGGATCACGGATGCTCGTTCTTGCTGTAGGAACCACCATCTCTGTTGCGATTACCACTTCTGATCCAAACACCAATGAAAAGGGTGTTTGGCCTGTTGCATTCTTGGGTGTTGTCCTGTCGGCCCAAAGAACATATGGTAGTTCCTCGGCCCACTTTTCCTTCTTGGATCCTAGCTTTTTTTTAAGTTATTGATGATGATCTTGTTGCTAGACTCTGCTTGACCATTAGCTTAAGGATGCACTGGTGTTGAAGTAATCATCTTTATGCCCCAGCTGTCACAAAAGTTAGTTGTTCTTTTCCCAATAAATTGGGAACCATTATCACAAATAATCTTAGAGGGAATGCCAAATCTAGTTATAATATTTCGTTTAATAAAGGATATAAATTCTTTTTCTCGGACTTGTACGAATGCCTCTGCTTCGATCCATTTAGAGAAGTAGTTCGTCATGGAAAGCATAAATACCTTTCCACCTGGTGCCTTTGGTAGCTTCCCAACAATGTCCATTCCCTATTTCATGAAAGGCCATGAAGAGGATATAGGATACATTGGTTCTGCTGGTTGATGAAGGATATTTGCATGCCTTTGGCAGGCATCACACTTCTTCGAATACTCTACTACATCCTTCTTCATTGTTGGCCAGAAGTACCCCGTTCTAAGTATCCTGGAGAATAATGCCCTTCCTCCTGTGTGGTTGCCGCAATCTCCTTCGTGAAAGTCTTTAAGTACTTCTTGGATTTCAGGATCCTCGATGCACCTCAAGTATGGACCTGCAAGAGATTTTCTGTATAGCATATCATCTAATAAAATTTATTGTGATACCTTGAGTTTGAAGGATTTCGGATTCTCCGTAGCTGGGATTTCTCCAGTTTGAATGTACTTTTCGATTGGAAGAATCCAGGATCCTTGATTCCCTGAGGATAATGGATCCCAAAGTACAATCTGCTTATCACTTGTTATTTCTCCAACTTCTTGCTCTCCTATTGTAGGCGAGAGTATGTGGATAATTGGGATCTTCGTATCTTCTGGAGTTTTCAAGGATGAAGCTAAATTTGCTAAGGCGTCTGCCCCGGCATTTTCTTCTCTTGGTACCTGTACTATACTAAACACTTCGAAGGATTTTGCTAATTCCTTCACAATTTCTAAATATTTGATCATATTTTCACCTTTTGCGGTATACGAACCGTTAAAGTTGTTAGTAATAAGTAAAGAATCCATATAAACCTGAAGATACCTGATCCTCATACTTTTGGCTAAAAGTAAACCTGCTATGAGTGCTTCGTATTCTGCCTCATTGTTGGTAGCTTGGAATGCACATGCAATGGACTGGGGTATAATGTCCCCCTGTGGCGATTTCAGTAGTATGCCCATTCCCGTTCCTCTTACATTGGATGCTCCATCTGATAAGAGGATCCAAGGATCCTTGGTTACATCTAGTTGCTGAACCTCTAGGTCGGCTTCTTTCTGCATGTCAATGTTGAAATCAGCCACAAAGTCTGTGATGCATGTGATTTGATAGCTGTTCTAGGCTCATACTGAATGTCATATGTGTTAGGCCATGAATTTTATACTGAGGATCCTTCATCCTTAACTGTCTTATGGTAGATTATCCTTGAAATATGTATCAGGATATAAAGGATCGACGATCCTCGGTATTAATTGTTAACTAATGATTGCATTTAGTATGGTGATGTGTTAGACAGGTGTGGCAGCTTTAAGACGTATTTGTATCAACTATCCTCATAGAGCAACCTCTAGCTGGAGCATGGATCCAGGATCCTACTTCAATATAGCTATTAATGGATGAACTAATGTGAAGATAAACGCGTTAATATCAACAACTTCTATAAGACTTGGTCTACCGCTTATATCCCTACTGGATGGCTATTGGCACGTGGTCAAAGATCGTGGAGCGGATAGGTGGAAGACTTCCAGATAATTAGGAAATATTGTTATTGTTGTTATCTTATATAAACGAGCTATGATCGAGTAGGAAAACACATGTACTATCACACACACTCTAGAGAAGAAACTAGCATTCTCTATACACTAGCATACTTTGTAATCTCGATCATATACTCCACCGCATTTGTAACCACCTTTTGACCATTAATAAACTTGACGGTGATAGTTTTCACCGTCCGGGTGTTTTTTTGTGCTAGAGATCACGATAATCATATATTACTCGACCAAAGGTTACCTTGATGATCATTGACTAAATAATTCGACCAAAGATTATCTTATTAATCCTTGACCGAAGTTATTTTACCAAAGATTGCCTTGATAAGTTTTGACCGAAGTAAGACTATCTTGATTAAGGGATTTTTCCCTCGTGATCAAATCTTTGTGCTCACCAATATTACCATTACGTACTTATCATCAATGAGTTAGCACCTTACCTCACATAACAGATTTGGATACTTGATCCTTAGCAGATTTTTGTCCAAAACAATTTGGCGCCCATAGTGGGGCAATTGGTGCTATAATCCATATTATCCTTATCATTCTCAATCTTTTCATACCCATATCACTATCAATGACCTCTCAATCAACTTCTGCTTCATCAACCATGCCGGCTACGGTTCCTCTCTCATCAAGGACTTTGCCACCGATGCCTCCGCCAATCATGGGAACGCAACGGCCTGCCGCTGCTGGGAGCAAGACGCAACTACCAGTCTTCCAGAGCTCAAAGACCGCTGCTGCTGCCCCGGTGGTTAATACTAACAGTGATGTTTCATCTATGTTTTCGCAGGTTAAAGCATACATGGAGCAGCATAACAAGACTAATCAGAGGATCCTCCGTGAGATAGAGGATCTCAAGAAGAACAAGAGGCCAGGAGAGGATCTCACCCCCCTGATGCCAAGGATGCTGGATTTCACCAGTCCAGAATCCATGGCTCAGTTCTCTCAAGGATCATCTATCCTTCAACAGGGGTCCATGGGTCAACAGACTCAAGGATCCTCACTATTTCAGCCAGGATCATCAATCCTTCAACAGGGATCCATGGGTCAGGAGAATCAAGGATCCTCATATTATCTACAAGGATCGGTTATCCTTCTACAAGGATCCTATGGTACCCAACCTCAAGGATCCTTCATCCCGAATCAAGGATCCTTCTTTCCGAGTCAAGGATCCTTAGGCGTCCAACATCAACGATCGTCCGAAGTCCATGAAGGAGACATAATCCCCATGTAGACTATAGCCTCTGGAGGACTAAATCTTATCGCAGACTCCTCCTACCACATCTACTCATCCGAGATGCCAACCTTCACTCAGCAAAGAGGTAACTTGTACGATCCTTTATCCTTAGATGCTAACCGTTGTTCTATGCATGATGTAGGTGTCAACCAAGCCATGGCCAAGGAGCTGCAGAAGCTCAAGGATATGATATCCAGTGTTCCCGGGGTCATAAGACCAATTCCAGAGATACCTGAGGGAAGCCACAAAGTATCCAGATTTTCTCCGCCTATCGGTGATGCTGAAATCCCGAAGCGGTTCCAGACTCCAAATATGAAGACTTACGCCGGGACCACTGATCCCGAAGAACATGTAGCACAGTATAGGGAAAGGATGGAGATCAATCCTATTCCGGATAGACTCAAAGAAGATTGTCTGTGCAAAGGCTTTGGATCCACACTAACGGGAGCCGCTCTAAAATGGCTGCTAAGTCTTCCTCCCTTTTCAATTACTTATTTCTCTCACTTAGTTAACTTGTTTAACACTCAATTTTCCTGTAGTCGAAATTTTGAGAGGTTAACCAGTGATTTATATCGTGTTGTCCAACCTAGTGATGAATCCCTTAGGGATTTCGTCACCAGATTCGGCAAGGAAGCTCTAGAAATCCCAAATCTTGACATGACTACTGCTGTTGAAGCATTCAAGATGGGAATTCAGAAGAGCTCCCCCTTTTATGATGATTTAGTGATGACTCGATGCAGGACATTAGACGAAGTCAGAAATAGGGCGTTAAGATACATCCTATTGGAAGAAGACAAAAGGATCCAAGATCGTCTTGGAAGACAAACGAAGAAATAAACTCCCGAGAAGAATAAAGGATCCTGGAATAGGAACAACAATTCAAAGCCGTACACCAAGTTCAATAATCAGAACGTGCGGGCAGTTGAATAAGGAGATGATGATGAAGACTATCCTTGCATCTCCGATTATTGTTTCTTTGTGGCTACTCATGGCTTGATCTGTGCCATGAAGGATCTGAGAGAAAAAGCAAGGTAGCCCCAAAAAAATGAGAAGGTTGTCGGCTTCAAGGACAAGTCTAAGTGTTGCGCTTTCCACGAAGATTTTGGCCATGCAACGGACGAAGGCATCGGTTTAAGATTTTGGCTTGATGACGACGAAGACTATCCTTGCATCTCCGATTATTGTTTCTCTGTGGATACTCATGGATTGATCTGTGCCATGGAGGATCTGGGAGAAAAATCAAGGTGGCCCCAAAAAAATGAGAAGGTTGTCGGCTTCAAGGACAAGTCTAAGTGGTGCGCTTTCCACGAAGATTTTGGCCATGCAACGGATGAATGCATCAGTTTAATGAGGGAAATTGGTTACCTCCTGAGCAAGGGTCACTTTAAAGAACTCTTGGGAAGGAAGAAATCCAAGATCCAAGATCCTGAAGACCTTCCACATAAAGCAACACCACCACCGGCATATGCTCATGTGAACAACTTTGTCTCCAGAGACTACGAATTATTTCAAGATTCTTGTCCATAAGAGAAGATCCTGTAGTAGAATTCGAACTGGATGACGAGAGAAGACCGCTCATCCCCACTACTCGAGTGACTGATCAGAGAATCTTCTTCAATTCAGGGATCCAGGATCCTCACCAGAACAAGCTGGATGTGCGAACAGTCAATTTCATTTCAGGTGGTTCAGACATATGTGGAACTTCTTTCTCTGCAGCAAAAAGACTCGCTAAAGAGATAAAGATGGATAACGGAGATCAACCAATCGTGTCAACCACCCTAACAACAGACAAGAGAATCTTCTTCGATGAGGAAGACAAAATGAACATTCGGGATCCTCATCATGACGGTTTGATTATTACTTTATTTATCTCTAACCATTATGTACGCTGGATCCTAGTAGACAGCGGCAGCTCGGTCAATATTATCCAACATGATGTCCTTAAGAAAATGAGCATCCTGGATTCAGAAGTCATTCCTAGAACTTCGGTGCTAGTTGGTTTCAGTGGCGAAACCAAGAAGACACTGGGGGACTTCAACCTCCCAATTAATATCGAAGGGTTAAATTCATACCAAAAATTTTATGTTATAGATAACCTTTCCTGTTGCAATGTTATTTTAGGTAGGCCGTGGCTCCATGGAATGAAGGCTGTAGCCTCAACTTATCACCAGTGCATTAAGCTACCTACTCCTTGGGGAGTTATAAAGATAGTAGGTGACCAAGCGAAGGCCAAGAACTATTATTCATCATTAATGAAGCCAACAGCCAAGCCAACCATAGCATAGCAACTACAGCAACATCCTAGGTACGTGCTGGAAGCTCGGGAGAAAGACCTTAAAGAAGTATCATTGGACCCCGAGGATCCAGAAGTAAAGGTGTTCCTAGGATCCAGTATCCCCAGTAAAATTGAGGAGGATACAATATCCTTCTTAGGGCGAAGAAGATCTACTTTTGCCTTCAAGCACTCGGACATGACATGTATTTCAAAAGAGGTAATCACTCATAAACTCGGCCTTGATTTATTTGTTAAACCCATTCATCAGAAGTGAAGGAAATTCGCTCCTGAAAGGAACAAGATCATACAAGAAGAAGTTGAAAAACTTCTTAAGGCCGGTATGATCAGAGAGGTTCAATATCCTCGATGGCTAGCTAATGTGGTCGTTGTTTCAAAAAAGAATGGAAAGTGGAGGGTGTGTGTCGATTTTACTGATTTAAAGAAGGCATGCCCCAAGGATCCTTTCCCGTTACCACATATAGATTCCATGGTGGATGCAACGGCAGGACATGAAATGCTTACCTTTATGGATGCTTCCTCTAGATTTCAATAAATTCAGATGGAACCATCTGATCAAGAGGATACCGCATTCATGACTCCTACCGGCATATACTGTTATACTGCTATGCCATTTGGACTAAGAAATGCAGGGGTAACATACCAAAGATTAGTCAACATGATGTTCAAAGATCAGTTGGGTAAGATTATGGAGGTCTACATAGATGATATGGTGGTGAAATCAAAGAAAGCTGAGGATCACCTCAGAGACCTCGAGGAAGCATTCAACATCCTCGACCAATATAACATGAAATTGAATCCGTCAAAATGCCACTTTGGTGTTAAGGCTGGAAAATTTCTGTGATATATGGTGATGAAGAGAGGAATTGAAGCAAGCCCCGAGCAGATTGAAGCCATCCTCAATTTGAAATCTCCTGCAAACACGAAGGATGTCCAAATGCTCATAGGAAGAATAGTTTCCCTCAATAGGTTCATCTCAAGATCCTCCGAGAAGTGCAAGGACTTCTACGACATTCTTAGGAAGAAAAAAAGTTTGAATGGACGGAAAGGCATGAGGCTGTGCTTACAGCCTTGAAGGATTACTTATCCTCAGCTCCAGCCCTAATGAAGCCCGTGGATGGAGAATCCTTATATCTGTATTTAGCTGTCTCAGGAAACGCAGTAAGTGCTGTCTTGGTGAAGGATCATGAAGGTGAACAGCATCCCGTTTACTATGTAAGTAAAAGTCTTCTAGATGCGGAAGCCAGGTATTCTCATTTAGAAAAGTTAACTTGCACTCATTATGGCTTCTGCTAAATTGAGACACTATTTTGAAACTCATCCTATTATTTTGATAATTAATTATCCTGTGAAGAATGTTCTTAGAAAACCAGAGTTATCAGGTAGAATGGCCAAATGGCAGTGAAGTTAAGTGCATATGATATCCATTACGAGCCGAGAATAGCAATCAAGTCTCAAGCACTGGCGAACTTTGTGGCTGATTTCACTAGTGATCTACAAAAAGAAGGTTACTTGGAGGTCCAACAACTGGAAAAAACTAAGGATCCTTGGATACTCAGCACCGATGGTGCTTCCAACGTAAGAGGAATAGGATTAGGGTTCCTACTGAAATCTCCACAGGGGGACATATTATCCCAGTCTATAGCCTGTGAGTTTCAAGCAACAAACAATGAAGCTGAATATGAGGCTTTGATCGCGGGTTTGCAACTAGCTAAGTGCATGAAGATCAGGTATCTTCAAGTATATATAGATTCATTATTGATTGCCAACCACTTTAATGGCTCATATGCTGTTAAAGGAGAAAAACTAATCAGATACTTAGATGTTGTTAAGGAATTAGCAAAATCCTTCGAATTATTTAGCATTGTACAGGTACCAAGAGAAGAAAATGCCGGGGCAGATGCTTTGGCAAATTTAGCCTCATCTTTGAAAATTCCAGAAGATACGAAGATCCCAATTATTCACATACTCTCGCCAGCAATAGGAGAGCAAGAAGTTGGGGAAATAACAAGTGATAAGCAGATTGTACTTTGGGATCCATTATCCTCGAACAATCAAGGATCCTGGATCCTCCCGATCAAAAAGTACATCCGAACAGGAGAAATTCCAACAACAGAGAATCCCAGATCCTTCAAACTCAAGGAATCACGGTACATTTTATTAGATGATATACTATATAGAAAATCTCTTGCAGGTCCATACTTGAGGTACATTGAGGATCCCGAGATCAAAGAAGTACTCAAGGATTTTCATGAAGGAAATTGCGGCAATCACACAGGTGGAAGAGCATTATTTTCTAGAATACTTAGAACTGGATACTTCTGGCCAACAATGAAGAAGGATGCAGTGGAGTATTCAAGGAAATGTGATGCTTGTCAAAGACATGCAAACATCCTTCATCAACCAGCGGAGCCTTTATATCCTATATCCTCCTCATGGCCTTTCATGAAATAGGGTATGGATATAGTAGGCAAGCTACCAAAAGCACCTGGTGGAAAAGTCTTTATGCTTGCTATGACTGACTACTTCTCCAAATGGATTGAGGCAGAAGAATTTGTACAAGTCCGAGAAAGGGAAGTAATATCTTTTATTAAACGAAATATTATAACTAGATTTGGTATTCCTGCTGAAATTGTTTGTGACAATGGTTCCCAGTTTATCGGGAATAGAACCACTAACTTTTGTGACAGTTGTGGCATCAAAATGATTACTTCCACTCCGGTTCATCCCCAAGCCAATGGTCAAGCTGAGTCTTGCAACAAGATCATCGTCAACAATCTAAAGAAGAAGCTAGGATCCAAGAAGGGAAAATGGGCTAAAGAACTTCCTTATGTCCTTTGGGCAGACAGGACTACGCCCAAAAATGCAACAGGCCAAACACCCTTCTCATTGGTGTTTGGATCAAAAGCAGTAATTCCCACAGAAATGGTGGTTCCTATGGCAAGAACGAGCATCCGTGATCCTGTAGCCAATGAAGAAACCCTTCTTGAAGACTTGGATACTATAGAAGAACTCAGAGACCTAGCCAAGATCAGGATGGTAGCATATCAACAAAGGGTAGCTGGGGCATACAACAAAAATATCAGTATTAGAAGATTTCAAGAAGGAGATCTAGTATTAAGGAAAGCCTTCCAAAACACAACAAATCCAGCTGATGGGAAGCTAGCGCCTAAATGGGAAGGACCTTATCAGATTGAGTCAGAAGCAGGAAAGAGGGCATATCATTTGCTCACAATGGAAGGCAATAGACTACCAAGAGCATGGAATGCTATCCACCTAAAGAAGTACTTTTTCTAATCAGGATCCAGTATCCTGAGAGGATATATTATCCTTAAAGGATCAAGGATCCTAAAATTGGTAATACCTATCTGATTACTTATGTATTTTATATTCTTGTTATTCTAAGGATAATATATTCTTAACATTTATCTTTTCCAAGTTTTTAAGTAAAAATGCAGATTTCAATAAGAGGTTCAATGTCTAAGAGGTTGGCCACCTCTCCTTTACATATAAGGTACTTTACTATTTCCCTTGGCTTTGCCCACGATTGGGTATGACCCCCGATGGTCATATCCCCTAAGGTTTAAAGGTTTTCACCTTTCTCACGATCGCCCGTTGCGCACGCTATCCGATGTATAGTTCGGGGCAGCGGGACCAGTACACGCTTAGTGGATGACAATTTCGTTGTCTCCGACTATATGGAGGATCCTACGAATAATGGTAGACGTACCATTTCGTAAGGTTTAAGGGGTTTTCACCTCTTCTCAAGGGCCATGTCGCCAGCTAACATCCGTATCTTTGGGCCAGTCCCCAGTTTGGGCTTGTCCCTAGTATTTGGGCTTGTCCCCAGTTTAACACCAGTTGCAAGGGCTTGTCCCCAGATTACACGGGCTTGTCCCCAGATTACACGGGCTTGTCCCTAGTTGCACGGGCTTGTCCCCAGTATATTATTTGGGCTTGTCCCCAGTTTAATGGATCTGATCCCAGTTAACATTATGAATTATTTGCAACAGAATTACTAAATTTTCTGCGAAGATCAAAAATATAAGGATCCCGGATCCTAAAGCTATTCCTTCAAGGATCATTGAGAATTCAAGACTTCTGGTAACTTAGGTCTATATAGACCTTCAGGTATGAGCTCTATTAATTAACTTATGTGTTATACCCGTTTCAATGATTTTAAATATTTCAGTTTAGAAGATTATTCCTTTGAAATTGTTTTAGTACTAAAATTTGTTAACCTGTTTTAAGGAAACTTTATCCTATAATTTGCCCCTTTGAGGGAATTCTTTTGTATAAACTTTATCAACTGATAAGGATATTCTTTCCTAATATTTTTTCCTTAAGGATATTATATCCTAAACGATTTCTTAAGGATCTTTTATTCTAACAATCTTTTGCTTAAAATTATTTGTCAAAGTCTCAACAATGTTAAGATTATATCTAATAAAATTTTTGAAAATAAATAACAAGTAAAAAGTCAAAAGATTTATATATTAATTAAAATAAGCCCCAAGGACTTATCCAAAATTCTTAACCCGGACTTCACCATACGAAAAGATGGACCATCCATCCGGGTTAAGTAAGAGTTGCTAACGATTCATAAGTGCAGGAAATTTAAAAACAGGGAAAACGAAGGCTTTATCCCCACAAACAGAGGATCCCTCCGCCTTTGTCACCTCAACAGATTGTCCTAAGGATCATAGATCCTTTATCCTAAATACTATTGTTTGTTACAGACCATAATAGTTGCTCATAGAAAAAAAAGAAAACACCATAAAAGCAAAGTAAAACGGGCTTGGGCCTTGTCTTTCGTATCCTTCATCGCCCGTTCATACGTTTGTTTCCGCCTCCACCGGTGCCTCGTTCCCACCTTCAGCTTCATCCAGACCCTTCACACCGCTTGTTCCTACTTCGCCCACTTCAACCATCATAGCTTCAGTCTCATCCTCGCCTCCATCCAAGTTGATCAATGCTTGCTTCCATTCTATTATTTCCCATGAAGGTTTATCAAAAGATGGATCATTGGCTTCGGTAACCAATTTGATTCTGGCCTCGAGGATAGACTTGGCTGCCCACACCTTCGCCTCTTTAGTAGCCCGGTTGATTTCGTCTTGCATCTGGACAGCCAGGGCAGCATCATGTGCCTCTATCTCTCTTTTCTCTTTGGTCATCTTCGAGAGGGCCTTATCCTTAGCAGTAGTCGTTGATCTCAGCGCAGCGAGGGTCTTTTCATGCTCCGCGACAGTCTTCTCATAGTGGTGTCGGGCAGAATTGATAGCCTATGAATGAAAGCAGAATAAGCTTGGGAAGATGTTTGGAATGATAGAAATTGACAAAGATAAAGGATCCTTACAGTAGAAAGCATGTCCAGAATCAGCTTTTCGGCATCAAAGGGATTCTCTGTATCTGAACTCTTCTTTCTCTTGGATCCAGACTTTGTCCGAATTGTGATCGGGCGAGGCTCGGACGTAGGGGTTGATTTGGGGCTCCTTTTCTTGGTAAGCATGCAATCGATATCCTTGAGGGAGAACTTGGAAGCAGATTTCCCTGATCTCGGAGCACCAGTGAACAGCAATTGACAGATAAGTTTTCAACTATTAACACTTTTAATACTAAGAGTTATTTTTCTTACTTGACATGATTGATTCTAAGTTTAATCTTTGAAAAGCTTCAATAAACTTTGCTTGAAAAGTCCTGATTGCAGGATCCAGTGACAAAAACCTCTTCACTCTGTCTTCAACTCCCGGAAGATCAGCCAGCAAATCGAAATTTTCAACTACACAAGTAATAAAAGTTATTAGCAGGAAAATTGAGTATCCTATCTTGGTTACCTAAGGATCCTGGATCCTACCCTTTGGTATCCACTTTTTGGGAAGATTAGTTCCACCCGGAATTGAATCTCGTCTTACGAAGAAAAATTGGTTTTTCCAGAGGGTACTATTAAGGGTGACTTTGAAAATGGGATTTTCTTGGTGAGGTTTTGATTTAAAAATAAAGCGTTGGAAACCGTGGGTAACAAGATTGTACAGATATACTAATTCTGCTAGGCAAAACTCGACTCCCTCCTCTATGGTTATCCTTTCTATAGTATGAAGGACTCTCCACAACATTGGCGTGGCCTGGATATAAAAAATTCCCGCCAAATTGAAGAACCTTTGAGTAAAATTGGGGAAAGGATACTTATAACCTATGAGAAACGGTTGGGCTGGAAAGCAAACCCAGTTTTTGAAATGTTGTCACTACGAGCTGCGGAATAGAGGGGTCGGAAAACTGTATCGGCTGGAAAGTATGATCGTAGTTCATCAATATCCGAATCTGTGAAGTTACAGATTTCGGAAGAAGGTGATTGATGGATATTTTGTGAGTAAAGTTCATCATGATGGAAAAAAGAAGAGCAAGAAGATGTAGAAGCAGTTGACATATCGAAGGAAGATTAACGATAAGAGAGAAGGATACCTGAACGATGCTTGGATATGTGATTATAAGAATATTATAGTTATCACATATATAGGCGTCGCGTAATTATGATTTGTAGATATTAAACCGCCTGAAACACGTCTAATCACCTTCTGTTTTGCAGGATTTTGAATTTCAAAATGACAGCTGTATTCCACTGTCACCCGCCATTTTGGGGGCCATTGTTAGGCCATGAATTTTATACTGAGGATCCTTTATCCTTAACTGTCTTATGGATAGATTATCCTTGAAATATGTGTCAGGATATAAAGGATCGACGATCCTCGGTATTACTTGTTAACTAATGATTGCATTTAGTATGGTGATGTGTTAGACAGGTGTGGCAGCTTTTAGACGTATTTGTATCAACTATCCTCATAGAGCAACCTCTAGCTGGAGCATGGATGCAAGATCCTACTTCAATATAGCTATTAATGGATGAACAAATGTGAAGATAAACGCGTTAATATCAACAACGGCTATAAGACTTGGTCTACCGCTTATATTGCTACTGGATGTATATTGCTACTGGATGGCTATTGGCACGTGGTCAAAGATCGTGGAGCGGATAGGTGGAAGACTTCCGGATAATTAGGAAATATTTTTATTGTTGTTATCTAATATAAACGAGCTATGATCGTGTAGGAAAACACATGTACTATCACACACACTCTAGAGCATAAATTAGCATTCTCTATACACTAGCATACTTTGTAATCTCGATCATATACTCCACCGCATTTGTAACCACCTTTTGACCATTAATAAATTTGACGGTGATAGTTTTCACCGTCCGGGGGTTTTTTTTTGTGCCGGAGATCACGATAATCATATATTCCTCAACCAAAGGATACCTTGTTGATCATTGACTAAAGTAATTCGACCAAAGATTATCTTATTAATCCTTGACCGAAGTTATTTTACCAAAGATTGCCTTGATAAGTTTTGACCGAAGAAAGATTGCCTTGATAAGTTTTGACCGAAGTAAGACTATCTTGATTAAGGACCTTTTCCCTCGTGATCAAATCTTTGTGTTCACCAATATTACCATTACGTACTTATCATCAACGAGTTAGCACCTTACCTCACATAACAGATTTGGATACTTGATCCTTAGCAGATTTTTGTCCAAAACAATATGCACTCAACTTTACAGCCCACTTAGCCATCCTAAAAGGCTGTAAGTGGAGCTTCATGCTTTTCTGTCCACTCAAATTTCTTATTTTTCCTAAAGATATCATAGAAGTCCTTGCACTTTTCGCAGAATCTTGAGATGAACCTGTTGAGAGCGGCTATTCTTCCTGTGATCCTTTGGACATCTTTTGCGTTTGCAGGAGACTTTAAATTGAGGATGGCTTCAATTTGCTCGGGGCTTGCTTCAATTCCTCTTTTAGTCACCATATATCCCAGAAACTTTCCAGACTTAACACCAAAGTGGCATTTATCGGATTCAATTTCATGTTATATTGGTAGAGGATATTGAATGCTTCTTCAAGATCTCTGAGGTGATCCTCAGCTCTCTTCGACTTCACCACTATATCATCTATGTAGACCTCCATAGTCTTTCCTAACTGATTCTTGAACATCATGTTGACTAGTCTTTGGTATGTTGCCCCTGCATTTCTTAGTCCAAACGGCATAGCATTATAACAGTATATGCCGGTAGAAGTCATGAACGCTGTATCCTCTTGATCAGATGGTTCCATCTGAATTTGTTGGAATCTAGAGGAAGCATCCATAAAGGTAAGCATTTCATGTCCTGCCATTGCATCCACCATGGAATCTATATGTGGTAACGGGAAAGGATCCTTGGGACATGCCTTGTTTAAATCTGTAAAATCAACGCATACCCTCCACTTTCCATTCTTTTTTGAAACTACAACCACATTAGCCAACCATCGAGGATACTGAACCTCTCTGATCATACCGGCTTTAAGAAGTTTCTCAACCTCTTCTTGTATGATCTTGTTCCTCTCAGGAGCGAATTTTCTTTGCTTCTGATGGACGGGTTTAACAGATAAATCAAGGCCTAGTGAGTGATTACCTCTTTTCAAATACCTATCATGTCTGAGTGCTTGAAGGCGAAGGTAGATTTTCTTTGTCTCAAGAAGGATACTAAATCCTCCTCGATTTTGCTGGAGATAGTGGATCCTAGGAACACCTTTACCTCTGGATCCTCAGGGTCCAATGATACTTCTTTAAGGTCTTTCTCCCGAGCTTCCAGCACGTCTCTAGGATGCTGCTGTAGTTGATATGCTATAGTTTGCTTGGCTGTTGGCTTCATTGATGAAGAATAATAGTTCTTGGCCTCTGCTTCGTCACCAACTATCTTTACAACTCCCGAAGGAGTAGGTAGCTTGATGCATTGGTGATAAGTTTAGGCTACTGCTTTCATTCCATGGAGCCAGGGCCTACCTAAAATAACATTGTAACAGGAAAGGTTATCAATAACACAAAACTTTTGGTATGAATTTAACCCTTCAATATAAATTGGGAGGTTGATGTCCCCCAATGTCTTCTTGGTTTCACCACTGAAACCAACTAGCACCGATGTTCTAGGAATGATCTCTGAGTCCAGGATGTTCATCCTCTTGAGGACATCATGTTGGATAATGTTGACCGAACTCCCTCCGTCTACTAGGATCCTGCGTACATAATGGTTAGCGATAAATAAAGTAATGATCAAACCGTTATGATGAGGATCTTGTATGTTTAGTTTGTCTTCCTCGTCGAAAAAGATCCTTTTGTCTGTTGTTAAGGTAGTGGATACTATCGGTTGGTCTCCGTTATCCATCTTGACTTCTTTGGCAAGTCTTTTTGCTGCAGAGAAGGAAGTTCCAGAGATGAAATTCACCATTCGGACATCCAGCTCATCCTTCTGAGGATCCTGGATCTTTGAGTCGAAGAAGACTCTCTGATCAGTCACTCGAGTAATGGGGATAAGCGGTCTTCTTTCATCGTCCAACTTGAATTCTTTTGTGGGCTTTTCTTCTATGACACACGAATCTTGAAACATTTCCTAGTCTTTGGAGACAAAGTTGATCACATGAGCGTCTGGCGGTGGCGGCGTTGCTTTTTGTGGAAGATCTTCAGGATCCTGGATCCTGGATTTTTTCCTTCCCAAGAGTTCTTTAAAGTGACCCTTGCTCAGGAGGTATCCAATTTCCCTCCTTAAGCCGATGCACTCATCTGTCGTGTGGCCGAAGTCCTCGTGGAAGGCAGACCACTTAGACTTGTCTTTGAAGGTAGTTGTCTTCTCGTTCTTTCGGGGCCACCTTGCTTTCTCCCTTAGATCCTTCATGGCACAAATCAAGCCAGGGGTATCTACGGAGAAACAATACTCGAAGATGTAGGGATAGTCTTTATCCTCATCTCCTTCTTCAAATGCCCGTACGTTCTAGTTGTTGAACTTGTTATATGGCTTTGTGTTGTTGTTCTTGAACGAGAATCCTTGCTTCTTGTCGGAGGATTCTTGTTTCGTTTGATTCCATAGACGATCCTGGATCCTTTTGTCATCCTCCAACCGTATGAATCCGAGCGCCATGTTCCTTACTTCATCTAGAGACCTGCAAGGAGTCATCACAAGATCATCATAAAAGGGGGAGCCCCTCTGAACTCCCATCTTGAAGGCCTTAACAACAGTAGCCATGTCAAGATTAGGGATTTCCAGAGCTTCCCTACCGAACCTCGTAACGAAATCCCTAAGGGATTCATCACTAGGTTGGATAACTCGGTATAAATCACTAGTTAACTTCTTGAATTTCCTACTACAGGAAAATTGGCTGTTGAACAAGTTAACTAAATGTGAAAAAGAAGTAACAGAAAAGGGAGGAAGACTTAGCAGCCATTTTAATGCAGATCCTGTGAGTGTGGATCCGAATCCTTTGCATAAGCAAGCTTCTTTGAGTCTCTCAGGAATGGGGTTGATTTCCATCCTTTCCCTATATTGTGCAACGTGCTCCTCAGGATCCGTGGTCCCATTATAAGTCTTCATGTTAGGGGTTTGGAACCTCTTCGGAATCTCAGCATCACAGATAGGTGGAGAAAATCTTGATAACTTGTGGCTTCCCTCAGGTATCTCGAGGATCGGTCGTATCACCCCAGGGACACTGGATATCATATCCTTGAGCTTCTATAGCTCTTTGGCCATAGCCTGGTTGATACCTGTATCCTGCATGGAACCACGGTTAGTATCTAAGGATATAGGATCATACAAGTTACCTCTTTGTTGGGTGAAGGTCGGTATCCTGGATGAGTAGTTGGGATAAGAAGAATATGCGATAGGAGTTGGTCCTCCAGAGGCGATGGTCTGCATGGGGATTATATCTCCTTCATGGACTTCAGAGGATCGTTGATGTTGGACTCCTGAGGATCCTTGAATCAGAAAGGAGGATCCTTGAGGTTGGGAATTATAGGATCCTTGGTTATATAGTCCAAAGGATCCAGGTTGAAGGATGGATGATCCTTGTGGGAAAGTTGAGGATCCTTGAGCTAGTTGACCCATGGTTCCCGGTTGAAGGATAGATGATCCTTTCTGGAAGTATGAGGATCCTTGAGTGTGCTGACCCATGGACCCTAGTTGAAGGATAGATGATCCTGGCTGAAATAGCGAGGATCCTTGAGCCTGTTGACCCATGGACCCTTGTTGAAGGATTGATGATCCTTGTGAGAACTGAGCCATGGATTTTGGACTGGTAAAATCCAGCATCCTGGGCATCAGGGAGGTGAGATCCTCTGCTAGCCTCTTGTTCTTCTTGAGATCTTCTATCTTATGAAGGATCCTCTGGTTGGTCTTGTTTTGATGCTCTATGTATGCTTTAACCAGCGAAAACATAGATGAAACATCGCTGTTAGTATTAACCACCGGCGAAACAGCAGCGGTTTTCGAGCTCTGGAAGACTGGTAATTGCGTCTTGCTTCTAGCAGCAGCAGCCCTTGGTGCTCCCGTGATTGGCGGAGGCATCGGAGGCAAAGTTCTTGATGAGAGAGAAACCGAAGATGGCATAGTTGACGAAGAAGAGGTTGATTGAGAGGCCATTGATGGTGATATGGGTATGAGAAAGCTGAGAATGATAGGGATATTATGGATTATAGCACCAATTGCCCCACGGTGGGCGCCAAATTGTTTTGGATAAAAATGAGGTATAGTGCTAACACGATAATAGTGGTTGTATAAGTGAAATCTTGATGAACACAAGGATTTGATCACGAGGGAAAAAACCCTTAATTACGATAGTCTTTACTTCGGTCAAAAACTAACAAGGTAATCTTTGGTCGAATTGCTTCGGACAAGGATTAACAAGGTAATCTTTGGTCGGATGGTACGCGATTATAGTAATCTCCGGCACAAAAAACCCCCGGATGGTGAAAACTATCACCGTCAAATTTGTTAATAGTAAAAAGTCGGTTACAAGGGTTGTGGAGTTGATGATCAACAAATACTATGTAAGTGAATACAAATATCTTAGCAGATAGGAAACGAGTGATTGTGTGTCCTCTACTGTTGATCTCAACTCCGTATATAAAGAAAAATGAATACAACAAACTAATAACTATTCCTATAATCCCGCTAGTCGTCCACCTTCTTCCAACGTGCTAATTAACCACGTGCCACATAAGTCCGATAGAGAGATAAACGGGAGAATAAGTCCAAGAACCGTTGTTGATATTTAATCATCCGTCTTCACATGAAATCGTCCATTAATAGCTATGTTGAATGAGAATCCTAGATCCATACTCAAGCTAGATGAGACTCCATGAGTATAATTGATGTAAGTACGTCTTAGAATTGTTATACCTGTCAAACACATCACCATACTAAACGCAATCATTAGTAAACAAATAATACCAAGGATCGTTGATCTTTTATACCCTGATACGCATCTCAAGGATAATCTATCCATAAGATAGTTAAGGATTAAGGATCCTCAGCATGCCCTAACAACATTTATTAGTGTTAAATTACAATATAGTAAATTGTTTTTATAGGCTATGTGGAGGGTCTTGACAGTGTTGGTATTCCTAAAAATCGTCACTCAGGACGACTTGATGGTCATGCTGGAGTTGGTTTCAAAACATTCTCGCCAGGTCACGAACATTTACATGATGCACATTTAGTGGTCCTGAAACACATGACATGTCTTGCTACATATGTTAATGAACACATGAAAATGCTACAGTTGACACACCCGGGTAAGGATGATATATGGTACATAAAAACTTAAAACAAAGAGTTATCGAAGTGGATGAAAAGGAAGGTGAAAGAAACTGATGTTGATGAAACCGTAAAAAGGTTAGGCAAGGTCCAGATTTTATAGTTGATACTTATCAAGGGTACAACATTAACGGTTACACATTTTACACCCGTGATTAGATAAAAAAATGTGAGATGCAGAATAGTGGAGTTACAGTAATAGCATCAACAACCGAGTTCAACAGACAACGTCATGATACATTGATAAAAATCGCCAAATATTCTTATTACGGTGTTATAGAAGGACTTTGGGAATTGGACTATCATGGTTTCAAAATTCCTTTGTTCAAATGTAAGTGGGTGAATAACCGTACATGCGTCAAGTTGACAAATATGATTTTACACGTGTCGACCTTGCAACTCATGGCTATAAATCTGAACCATTCGTTATGGCCAGACATGTGTCACAAGTTTTCTATGTCAAGGACCCGAGCAAAACAAGATACCACATTGTACTGCAAGGTAAACGGCACATTCTTGGTGTTGATAATGTCGTTGACGAGGATGAATACGACCACTTTGATGATCTTCCACCATTTTCGGTCGATACTGAACCGGTTAATTAAGACAACTTTGTGCACACCACAAACTTACGTGATGACATCAATGGGGTTTACGTTGACAAAGGTTTGATATGATCAATTTATTAATATAATATTTCTTATTGTTTAGTATAACAGCCAGTTTATAAATTTTTTTATGCAGAATAAACAAGAATGATGAAGATAAAAAATGGCGTGTTTGATTATGCATGTTAATGAGACATTGTCGATTGTTTGTATTATTTTATTTAAACCTTTTATTTGTCGTAATGAGTTTATTAATTCTACGATTAACATTTATTAACTCCAAATGCAAATGAACTTCATTCGAGCTTGTATCAAATTATTTAAGTCGTCTAACTTATTTGAGCCAAGCTCAATCTTTGAACTTTCTATTCGAGCCAAAGTTCAAGCTTCAGTAATATTAGACGAGTGAAACTTGTTTACACTATAAACATCTTTTTTTTTACCTATTTCCCTCCCAAAAGTTTTACCTATTCCCTCCAAAAAAAATTTTTTTTACTTCCCCACTCAAAAAATAATAACTTCAATTAACTAAAAATAATTTTCACACACCTAGATATCTCTCTCTACAGAAGTTACAACCATAACCCTAGCCAGACTCCACCGTCGTCAGCCGTATTCAACCTTAATCCACCGTCCTCCTCTTTCACTGGCTGCCCTCAACCCTAACCCTCCGTCCTCCGCCATCGCTGCCCGTCCTTAGCCCTCAACGCCGTCCTCAGCCCTCACCAGCCGTACTCCACCCTAGCAGCCTTCACCGGTCGTCCTCCGCAGCCTCACCAGCCGTACTCCACCCTAGTAAGTTTATATATTGTTCTTGAAAATAAAGTTGAACAATAATATTGTCTTGTAAAGCCTTCTTTTATTATTTTTGTTCATGAAAATCACAACTCTTTGCCCTATTTATATTTTTTGGCTGGTGTGGTTGAGGATTTCAATATTGTATGTGGTCCATGTTTTATTAAAGTGTATTGCATGTGTTGTTTGTCGGATTATGATTTTTAATGTGTATTTGACGTTAATTCAATTATCATATGTAGTGTGGCAAAAAAACCAACCAAAAGTAAGAGTCCGAAAAAAAATCAAGAACCAAGCGCGGACCTGCTTGTTTTAAGAAGATACCCAATGATAAGATAACTATAAAATTCGATGAAAATAATCAGCCCACTAGTGATGATCCGAAAATAGTCGGTCGTTTCAGGTCATTCTATGGGATGAAGGTTCAACATCTCTTTCCATGTCATATTCAAATGTGCAAATTTGAGGATAAAGATTTTGATAATCTATGGTTAGAAGTAAAGGTACGAATTATATTTTAACTTCTAAGAAATATAGAATACCTATAAATTAATAAATACTTTTAACTTGTTGTTATTTAAATTTTAGAAATATTGGATAATCGATCCCGATGCCCCAAAAGCATATATGAGGAGGTGGGTTACTGTAAGGCCCTGTTACCGGTGCCCTACATTGGATGTTGGATTTACTCATAAACGCAGTTCTAAATATCAGAGTTAATTAAAACTTTCACGGAATAATATAAAACATCAACCATTTGTTACAAATATCCATAATTTTTCTTTTAAAATATAACATTCCAAACGTCAAGACAATCTTCAGATGCCAGCTTCTTCAATCCTACCATGTATCCATCTCAAACCAGCTGTCTCAATCTGTTAACCTGCATGCATACTAAAAGTTAGCTACGCTGAGTGATTCTAGTTAATCACATAACTTACTTTACATACACATATACGTGCCCGAAGGTACGAATTACATACATAACCCATACTTCATTTATCCATACACATCTATTGCTAACCTTACGTTATAACGGGCATTTCACCCTACATAACTCGGATATTATTAGGGTCCGGTACCCTCCATCCTCGAATATTATTAGGGTTCGGTCTCCCTTCATCCTATGATATTATTAGGGTCCGGTCTCCCTTCATCCTCGGATATTATTAGGGTCCGGTACACTCCATCCTCGGATATTATTAGGGTCAGGTCACACTTTCTTCCATACCTTCTTACCATACCTTTCTATATATATAATTGTAAGTTTCATACATACATACATCATTCATTCTTCATATAGAACAATTTTATCATCAAACCTTTACCTGGCAGTACACGCAATATCCGAAGATCGTTCATGTACCGATAAGCAGTCAATCATACCTTTCATATAAAACATATATGGCATACACTTATCACTTAGGATAAGTGTATTAAGTAGTCACATCAAGTATGCACACAGCCCCGAAAACATAACAAGGAATGGGGCTAGAAACTCACCTGAACTCTGTTACGTTCACCATTAATAGTTTTTCCCTTCTTGAGCTATGCACGACTAACTGTATAACAATTTCACGTATCAATTTAACTATCACTACCCATACCGTGATTCTAGTTTAATTATTACCCACAACGAACGGGGTCCGGGGGCAGCGCCCCAGCCCCTAGCGGGGTCCAAGGGGCAGAGCCCCTGGCTGGGGTCCAAGGGGCAGAGCCCCTAGCGGGGTCCAAGGTCAGCTTGGAAAAATTTTATTTTCATTAACTGTCTTAACACATTTTCCATTAGGATTTCATATTAATATTTCATGGTTAACCTCTTAATCCTTTAAGGTATCTTTTATAAATTAACAAAGTTCAAGGGCTATTTTGTAATTAAATCATTCCTCTTTAAGTCCAGGGACCATTCTGTAATTCTCTTAAACTTCTAGTTCGTTAATTGACTATTTAGCGAATTGGTTTGTCATAACGTACTGGTCCTTGTAACGAACTGGACCCTCTAAAGAACTGGCCCTTATAACGGTTTGGACTTTATAGCGAACTGGACCCTTGACGAATCAGTCTATATAGCGAATCGGATCTTTTAAATTCTTTATCTCTAGTTCGTTATATTATCCTTAACGAATTTGAACACGACCTAAGTCTAGTTTGTTAGACTTCCTTTAACGAACCATTTGGCGAATCACCCCTAGTTCGTTAACTCCCCATTAACGAATTTGGGTTAGTTTAGAGAATGTCAGAACATTCTCTGACATATCTTAACCTCGTACCACTTTCCGGCGCCGTCGCCGGAAAAACGCGGTTTTGCCGAAAAAATGAGTTTTGACTCGTTTTTCACCGCTTTTCGGCCCGTTCGATCCAGATCTGAGCTAGGGTGATCCCTAAGCTCATCTTTGGTTCGGTTTATACCCGATTCCACTGGATCTCGTGACTCAAATGGTTTAACGGTGTCAGTTCGTCGTTTCGTGACCATATCTAACGGGTTTAAGCTCATACAACATCATACTATCATTACCTTTGGTCGGGATCGGTTCTTCTTCTATGTTTCGTCTAGAGAGAGTGTGAGCTTAAGTGTGTGTTTTGGTGGTGTATGGAATATGTGTGAAATGAATGATTAAATGGGAAATAAATGCTTATATAATTATGGATCATGGGCTTAAGCCCATGGTCGTTCCTTCTTTCCTTTATAACCCAAGTCCGATACCCATATCCATTTAACCCAACACTAGCCCGACTCATAATTACTCGTATTTTTCATTTATTAACCGAAACTAGAAAACGGGATGTTACAGCTACAAGACTTGGCACTAATTTTAGACATAGGCTTGCAAGAGACTATATATACAACGCAACGCCCTATGCAGAGGAAGCTAATAAAGTATATAAATTTAGCGAAATTGAGGGCTGGGAGGAGTTCTATAAACAAAGGACAAGCGAGGAATATCAGGTATTTTTGAGCTTTTTATTAGTGTTAGTAGTATTTTTTTTGTTGTTAATATCAATTTGTTGATTGTGTGAAGGAAATAAGAGAGAAAGCTAAAGCTAGCAATGGCAAGAAAAAACACAATCTTCATGTAGGACGTGATGGATGGAGTGGTATGAGAAGGAGGATGAAAACTGTACGACCTCAACTTGAATCAAGCTACCCACTACTTAAAGGAATACTAAACGAACGTTTAAAGTTGTTTATAATGGGTCAAGCAAAAAAAAAATTCAAAGAGACCAAGTGGTATTCACTTGATGATGTTGCAATTGAGATGGCTGGTACTTTGGTAAATGATTATGTTATTTAACTATATGAAACATGAATTTAGTTTGATTTGTAAGTATTATAGTCTAATGTTTTAGCATACCTTTTTTATATAAACGAGTGGGGAAAAGTATGATAGAGGATGGGAGCTATTCTGAAAATAAGGAAGACCCGCTAGTTCGAGTTATTGGACCAGAGCATGGAGGACGATTAAAGACCATATCCCAGATTATAGGTAATAACTGTGTGTTTTTGTGTACACACACACACACATATATATAGGGTAAGGATCCTAAGAGAACCCTTTGAAATTTGAGAACCACTCTAAACCACTAAAAATATTTAAAAAAATCATAAAACAAAAAATAACAGAAATTATTAAAAAGTAAAAAAACCAAAATTCTTATATCTTATTCCAGTTTCATAAAAAATAAAAAAAAATTTTAAAAAAAAAACTTCGTATTATACATCTGTGTATAATTTCATTTAATCACTAGTTACATAGTGTACACATATGTACATGATCATATACCTTAAATTGTACATATGTGTATAAAAAAACAAGTATAAAATTTAAAAAATAAGTATTATATATATGTGTATAATTTTGTTAAACCGATATTTTTTTCAAAATTTTTTTTAATTTTTTTATAAAACCGGGATGAAAAATAAAGATTTTTGGTTAGTTTACTTTTTTTATTTTCGAGTTTTTTTTTGTTTATAATTTTTTTTTGTTTAAAAGAGTGTTTTTTGTGCTTTAAAATGATTTCTAAAAGTTCTTAATTTCAAAATAGTTATCACATGATACTAATCATATATATATATATATATATATATATATATTGTATTTATATGTTATACAAAAGTTCATAGGGGATTGTTTAAGAACGTGAATTATGATAAAGTGTTGGTATCCCAGGTGGACGCTAGACCTGATATACTAGTTGACTATCCACCTATTAAGGTAATTATAATTTGCTAAAATAAAATGTTATATATATTAAAAAGGTTAAATGGTTTGTCTAGTGATCAAGATATATTAATTTAATAGCCTAGAGATTCTGTTCAATTTGATGGATTAGGGGCTAGTTAGTGTTACATGATATAAACGGGTCAAACATTCTCTGAGAAGTTTAGTATATTTATGTTAGAGAATACTGTAGTTTCATATAATGTGTAAACTTAATTTAAACTACCTAGTTCATAAACAAATAGTTATGATCAAAAGTTGAATAGTAAAGAAGTAATCAAAACGAATATATTAATTAATAATCAAAATATTGATTAAAGTAAAGAAAAAAATAACTTGATGGTTAATTTTAATTACCTTAATGTCCCCTCCTCTCCACCTCCACCAGATCACACGATCGTACCCTGGCCATCTATATGGCCAGTCCATCTATTGTTTTATTTCTAAAACATTTACTATGGTCGTTCCTGATCATATTTGACCACATAAAGTATTTTTGTAATTTAATTTATTTAATACTAAAAACTGTGAATTCTTAAGAACTCATGTTTAAATATTTAACCATATATAGTTATATATCAAAGAGAGATAATTAATTATTGATCACTAAGATTTAATTATCTACCCAAACAAATACTAGTAAAGAAGTAAAGATCAGACAGGTGACCAGGCTAAAAGTGGGTGAGTTATTACTACAATGTTGAATGATTTTTTTAGAGCCTCATCAGTTGTGAGTTGTTATTAAAAGTGGGTGTATTACTAGAGAAGGTGGCTGATGGTATGGCCTGGCCGTGGCCGAGCACTAATACAGTAATGGAGGGTTGTGTTAAGGTTATTGTGGATGATGTCATTGATGAATTTAAGACGTTGAAAGTCTACAATGTGACAATAACGAGTGAACTTGAACGAGTTGAACAAATGGTTGACGAGATCGTTCAATGGCCAAGAGGTGCGATAAGGGTATTTTTTATATTAGAATATATTTTAGTATATAAATACAGTACTAATTACTATAATATTTTTTTGTTATTTTTTTGTTAAATTGTAGCTTGTGAACCAAGGGCTACCTAGCAAGTCACTTAGTGCCCCAAGAGTGGACTCAATTCGCGGGTCATAGGGTAGTACAAATACATCGCCACAAATGCATGACGATGACACCACATACACTTCAAGTTATCGTCCACAAAAGGTCGACTCATTTACTTTAATAATTATTTTTTAATTTAGTTTGCTTTGTTCATAGTATAACAATTTGTTTGTAATTTTAGGTTGCTGAAGTGCATCGTGACTCATCACACGTCCACGTTGACAACATGGCGAGTAGTTCATGTTATCATTTGGTAGCCGACCCATTTACTCTTATTTTTTTTGTTAATTTCGTTTGATTTGTTAGTGTTATAACAATTCATTTGTTATTTTAGGTTGATGAAGACAACCAAGTTCAAATGAAAAATCCTGATCCTTTTCAAGATGGTTTTTTAAAGGCTGTAAGTTCTCAAAAACTTGTTTATATAAAAATTGATATATATACACATATATGTTAATAATCGTACTAATGTTTATGTAATTGTTTTTAGTTAATGGATCAACAACAAATTGCTACATATGCTACCGTACATGAGCTTGAACAGCAAATTATAGTAATAAATTATTCTGAATGCCATAAATGGGAAGATCCTGATTTGGAACATAAATTGGAGAAATTAAAGAAAAAACGGGTATCATTCGATTTTTGTTTGATCACTTACACAAATTTGTTGGTAAGCGCCATTCTATTTGCATTTCTTCACCCCAAGGGATGTACCCCGAACGAGTTGCAATTCCAATCCATATTCGGAGCTGTTAAGAATATTTTTAAATAAGTTATTATTGTTTAAATACGGTTCAATAAAATATTTAGCAATTTAGATGTAATTTGCTTTACTAACTATTATCTATACTATATTAAAATGCATATAGGATGGGCAAGATAGCCTTTTCACAAAAACTCTGAGTTTTACATATTCATATGCATTAGGGACAATACTCAAAGCATAAAATTCAAAACCCATCCTAATCATCTCAATATATCCATCTGCATAACGAGGGAGATTCAAAATTCAAAAACCAAGTCTAGCATCTAAAAGTTCTCATACTCTCTCCTAAAATCCTATTAAAAAAATTGCACTTGTCGGACGGTGAATCCTTGCCACCAATGAAACAAAAATCCACGATGAGAACATCTAGCGCTGACCACTTCTTCTTAAACAACAAGTCACCAGTGGAGATGAAAGGTTATGCTCTTTAACTAAAAATCCTAATTTCTCAAATCAAATCAGGCGACTGTATCTTCATTTGGTTAATTCCTATCTTTTCAGCTTCAATACTTTACTTCACCATCATGCCATACACAAATCTGGGTCTTTCATATTTAGAGGAACAAGAAAGGAGAGAAGGTTAATTGTTCTACTTAATTAATTTTGAATTCGAACATTTTGTGTATTATTGATCGCTTGAGATTTAATTTGGTCTCTTTGATGTCATGCAAAAGAGAAAGAGTTGAAGGCTGCATAGAAAAGCTTCTAAACTGAAAGTGTGTATAAATAATTCATACTGAGTTTAATTTCTTTATTTGATGGGCATGCAATAGAAATTTGCTGAAGTAGGTGAATGCATTTGTAGATAAAATATTATTATTGGTATACCAATCTTTCAATGGTCTCTTTATATTTCAATCTTTTTTATAGAATTAAATTGATCTCACTGGTTATTAAAGTTGCTGATTTTGGAGCCATGAGGGTGCAAACTGAGTCTTAAGTCATGATTGCAGAAACTGGAACATACGAGTGGATGGCGTCAGGGCATGACTGGTCTGGCCATTGGTGATGGTGGAAATGATTTTTGTGTTTATCCTATTTGTATTGAAGCATGTGCAGCTTCTGGTCTGGCCATTGGTGATGGTGGAAATGATGTGAGAATGATTTAGCAAACCGATATTGTGTTGGTATAAGGGGAAGAAAAGGATTGAAGGCTGCAAGGGGCTGCTGATTATAGTATTGGAAGTAAGTTTTAAAACTTAGATAACTAATTAATGTATGATTTAGATTTTATATCCATAACCGAAAGCATACAACTTTGTTTCATTTGTAAAGTTCAAGTTCCTTACAAGAATGATACATGTTCATGGGCAGTATTCATATAACTGTTTTCAGGTGTTAGATGAATACCAAAAGAATTTTGGTGGTTCGTGGAAAAACGTATTGGCAGGCAACAAGCTGCTACAAAATCTGGAGGATTCGGATGAAACCAAAATTTTCCCTTTAAGTGATTATTGATCTTATTCAATACTAATTATTTGAAAATTATAGTAAGGGTAATCCAGAGAAACAACAATGAGCATTGAATGGTTGAAATTCGGAAACGGGCTAGAAAAGTGGTTTGTTTAACCGGCGCATCAGGTGGGTCAAGGATTATTGATGCATGAATGGCGTCAGATGGCTGTTTTGGTGTCATGTTTTCCAATAATGTAAAGTATGAAAGGGAAGGAAACACTATTATTGTTGATAATGTAAAAGGATTGCAAGATGGTCAAGTTAGCTGTTAATTAAACTTTGAGATTATTTACTATTTTTTTTTATAAAAAACTTATCGGTTGCTAACTGACTATTAAAAATGGTTTCTTTCAGGAATCCGTCTTTTATGAGGATGAATCAATTATTGATGGGGAACCTGGAGAGATGGTAATAACCAGGCTGCCCTTCTAGGATTTTTTTAGTGTGAAATTTTTTTTAGAAATTATTAGTGGTGTTGCGCATTTTTAACTTCTTTCTTTGATGGCTGATCCAGGTCAAGGTGACCCGGACTATGATGAAATATTAAATGTAGAAGATCAGAATGAAACTACAAAGAAGGATGTTGGTCTACCAGCCGAGAAATCTTTTCTTGAGGTGTCTGATCATGTGGAATCTGGATATCACCTTGAGGTATTATCTTGGTTAAATTTGTGTTAACTTTAACTTATCCCTCATTCATGTTTCAAATTTTGCATCTGGATTAGTTCTAGGATTTTTTAAAATTCGTCGTAATTTGTGTAAATATCGATCTTTACTCTTTGTTGGATGCAATTTTTTGGATCCGCAGTTTAAACCTTTTGAATTACAATAAATGGTTTTTGCTCTATAATTTTTTGGCTAAGAACATGTTCGTGTTCGTTATGTTCGTTAACATTATAAACGACCAGTTCATGAACATAAATGAATATAGTTAGTTAAACTGGGCTAAGAATTAATCCACTATCATGATTAAATTGGCTACGGTAATAGTGATTTAAACATAAATGAATATAGTTATATTTTGAACATAAATTTTCTTCTTTGAGAACGGAAGTCACTATTCTCACTAACTATATTGACATAAATGAATATAGTTATTCTTTGAATTCTTAAATTTTCTTCTTTGAGAACAGAAGTCACTATTCTGACTAATTATATTGACATGGCTTGAAAAGAAAATGGGTTGAAGGGTCAAGATTCTCACATTGATCTATACAAAATTTATATATTCTGACCCGTTCACTATTTAACCTGCAATTTAAATGGCTTGAAAAGCTTATGTTTGGCCCATTTATTATCTATTAATTCATGTATATATGTTTTTATTTTTTTTATATATATCGAGAAAAACCTTAAACGAGCCTAAGATCGGCTTAAACGGGCCAAAGCTCGGCTCGAGCTCGGATGTGCAATGTGAAATTAATGAATTGAATTCCTAAAGATATTAAACTTAAAAATTCACAAGGCTCCACAAACATGGCGAGCTTCTCATACAAGACTCGAGCTCGATAACTAAAGTACTAAACAAGATTTATGTGAGGCTTGGGCTCTACTCATGCTTGAAAAATCTAGGCTCATATCAGAATAAGAGAATGGTATAATGGTCGTATTGTAATTTGTATATAATGAAATGGGTGAATATTGTATTTATAGTATTTACACTGGATATATTTGATATTTGTTGGTAAATATTATTTTTTACAGGTTTAAGAGGAATACTCTGATTGGTCATGGCAATGAAACATACTAGATGCACGAGGATTACTCTGATTGAGAACACAACACTGATGGTAAACGTTTACAATTTTTCAACAAAATTTCTTTTAATGAGTAGATCGAGGATAGATAATTTGTTAAACTTTGTATAAATAATTAGTTCTTTAACTATTATTTTACAGCCAAATAATTTTACAAAACAATATATTATTACAATGTTGGTTTTAAATTACTGAGGCACGAAGTATTATTTTACAACCAAATAATCCTTATGTACACGCAGGAAACTGCCAAACGAGTGGCAGCTGCCCGTAACATCACAGGGTAAACCCGACTCTGCTTTCTCTTGCTAATTCACAACCGTCAACTAAAGCTCAGCAACCTGCATCAGTTGTTCTACTCACGTCTGCCTCGATTGCAACAAGTGGATTTGGGCTTTTTAGTACTGCTGCTACGTCATCATCTTCGTTGTTTTCATCCCTTGCCACATCAGGTTCATCTTTTCCCATATTTCCATCGTTCATTAAGAGTATAAACGAACGTATTGTAAACGAGCTGAGCCCGAGCCAAAGTAAGTTTGGCTTGCTGGTTTGCTTGTTAGGCCCGTTTAAATTAAAACACAAGTTTTAGTATGTGTAAATTATAAGTTATGTACTTCAATAGTTAATTAGTTATGCATTTGGTATCTTAACAAAGTCATTTTTTTTACAGGTGGACTTTCGTTCGGTGGATTCTGTTTTGATGTGAAATTGTGAGTTTATTACATTAAAAACGAACCAAAGTTTATAAAATTGATGTTAAGATGTGGGGTTAAAAGGCTAACGTTCGGCTAATATAAACCAATATAGTGTTGGGGCGATTAGATTGACGGCGAACCTGAGGCCGTTGAGGTTGCGGTGTAAAAGGCTAACGTCCGGGATATTTGTTTTATGTAAACTTTGTGGATTTCAAAGACATGGATTTGTTTATTTGTTCGGATATTTTTTTTAAAGTTTGTGGATTAACCTGGCCTTTTCTTTTTCAATGGTCAACTTAGTTGTATTTTAGTTAAAGGAAATAACATATATGTTGGTAGCGTCATATATTGTCGATGGAGATAAAATATTTGAAGTTACACTATTAACCGACTACATTTTTACATTGATGCAATCATCCTTAATACCGGTTGCTAGCATGAAATGAAAAGAGCTAGTAGCCATAATATGTCAATTAACTTGTGTAGGTTAGAGGTGAGCAAATCGGTTTTTGGCTAAAACTGGTTCCGTTTCGTTCATTGAAAGTCAATTTGTTTTTGGTTAAAAGGGTTCGATTTGAAATCGGTTCAGAAGATCGGTTTTGGTTTCAACAAAATAGATCTCAAACAGGTTAGAATGCAGTGATTCAATTTGGTTTTGAACTGTTTCTCTTAAATCGGTTTGAAAAAGTGTTCAGCTTATTATACAATATACCAGTATATGAAAAAGACAATTGTCTATTTCTCAAATCGGTTTAGAAACCTGCATTTTTTTTCCTTACAACGATGCTTTGAATAAGAAAACCAGCAAACTTATTATGCAATATACCACGAGAGGATTGATAAGCTAACATAAAACGAGTGTTAGGTTGAAAAGTTGTCATCGCCGCCGCATCGCACGGGTATCAACTAGTCATATATATATATATATATATAATTTTTTTTTCAAGGTATTTTTTTCCATTGCCCAAATCCGGATGCACATTCTTTGATCCTGACCGCATTAAAGCTATAGAATGTGACACAAGTTCGGATCCTATTGTAGAATACATCAAAGAAATATTCAAATATCATGGAAACAAAAGATATTTTCTTACACCATATATTGAAGTGTAGTATTTACTTTTTCACGGTACATACACATACATACATATATATATATATATTTAACTGTTCTATAATTTCTTTTTTTAGTGTTCATTGGACGCTTTTAGTATTTGAACCGGGCATCTCAACCGCCTATATTGTTAATTCTTTAAAAACGGTAAAACGTAAGGAGAGTTACACCATATCAGGTCTTATTGATAATGCTTTTGGGAGAAAATTTACTTGGATAGTGGTGAATGTATGTTCTCTACTCTTTTATCAACTTATTTATTTTCAAGTGTTTAAAATAATTAATTTTGAACTATAATTTCAGTGCAACCAACAAAAAGAAGCATGGGAATGTGGTTTTATGGTTATTAAACATATGTGGGAGTTTATTGAGACCATTCAACATGACTTTATTGAAAAGGTAAGTGTTTAACATATTTAAAATATCAACTTTTCTATGTATATGTATACATTTAGATACCTTGTTTATTTATTTCAGTTGTGGAATACAAAAGAGATACTTCTCATAAGAAAATTGAGTTTATGGTCGTAGAATTAATGGCTGATTGGATTACTAAGGTGTTTGGAGTTTGATTGTTGGATGGCCGGTCATGAACTCTCTAAAGCGTCTTAAGGTTATCCCAAAGTCTACCATTGTATGTTCATTTATATTTAACGCGTCAAGTACAAAATCACTTAAATATTAGTATGCAGTAGGGTTTGAGTTTGATTAACTTTTGACTTGTGTTGTTCGGGTTTTAAACGGCGTTGGTTTTTTAATGACGAAATTGCCCTTTTTGGTGAACTGAATACTTTATATTTTAGGTAACTTTATTATCATTTTTGAGTTTAGCTTCCAGTGGGCACTTGCATGCAACTATAGGGTTAAGTTCCGACTTGCATTGGATGGTTGATGCGTAAACTGCCATAAGCGTAATTGATTAGTTTTTTTGTTTTATTGAATAAACACCTAGGTGTGGTGTTATATGTATATATACGTGTCACATGTAGTATAAAATATATATGATTGTGTTAGTGTAAATGCATATATGAAGACTTTGGATATGTTGTTTTGTCAGGCAAGTACGAAGACTTTGGATTCGGATTGTATTGCAAGTATGAAGATTGAAGTCGTGTCTCTTGGGTTGCAAGGATGAAAGTTAGAGTTTGTGAACTGAATATTTGAAACATGATTTTTGTATGCGAATTGCATTTGTGGTGCTTTGAAACATGATTTTTGGATATTTTGAAACTTTTTTAACTATATTATTTGGTTTTGCATCTATAAAATATTGTATATATGTCTATGTAGATGTATATTTTATGTAGATGTATATTTGAAGATTTGCAGCTGTATGTATACATGTATATTACATTATAATACATACAGGCAACCTTTCACCATCCTGACCTGAGACGCCGTAAAATTAATTGTTCATTAAGTCTCCGGCCAACTCCTGCCTAACGTCAACGATCTCCGGCGAATTCAAGCAATCGAGCCGTTACCAGCATTAAATCGTCCATTTCGTATCCAATTTCATCAGTTTCAACCGATTCGTATCAAATAACTGCTCCATTCATATATGACCCTCACCCCCATCATTCATCGCCAAATCTCTGAGTCTCCCACTCCTTTTCCCTCTTGATTTTCATGAATTCAGCCTTCCCATCCGACGAACTTCTTGCCGAATTTGGTCTTCAAGGCGACCACTCCTTGCATCATCATCACCTTAGATTTCGCAATTTGTTGTTGTAGGTATTCACCGGAATGTTTATGTTCTTGTTGGATTAATTTTTTTTAAATGTAATTGATTGATGTTTTATTGATTGAGTTTGATTTGTTTTTAATTGACCTAATAGAAGATACCTATGGCAGATCACATTTTTATTTCTATAATTTATATTACAAACGTTTTGATTTATGTCTACACTATCATGATTGTTAGCACCTATCAAAGTTTTGGATGGCAATGAGGTTTTGATGTTTTATTAATATGTTGACTGTAGCATTTGTGTTTTGTATGTTTAGGAACATTGTGTCTACTGTCAATCTTGATTGCAAGTTAGTCCTAAAGGCTATCACATTGCAGGCTCGAAATGCATAATATAATCCAAAGGTATATAGGTTTTTTCAACCCATTTTACAAGACGCATCTAAACCGTCTACATTTTTAATAGCAATTTGTAGTAATTTGCATATTTTTTGCATACGTTCATGTCACTAAAGATTGAATCACTGGTAGCCTGCCGCGTGGGTTTACTTTAGTTTCGTTCTCAGATGCAACAACTCATGATAAAGTTCACGTTGACACTCACCCCACTCTTGGCATAATGGTTTGTTTACCTTTCATTTATTCAATTAACTGTTTAGTGCTTAGTTTCTTGATTAAGCTGTGTTAATTAATTAAGTTGTGTCACTCCAAGTAATATCATAGAAACACCAGTTATTTAGTTTATATGTTAAAAAAAGTAATTTTATTTATAATAAACAGATGGTGATTAGTGTGGTGGACTCATCGGTATCGGGAGCATAAAGATTAAGAGAACAATGATTAAAAAATCCGAAACAAATTGAAGTTTGTTTTTTATTTGGATATAGCTATATGTCATGTAATATACTGATATAGCATCCGTTTATGAACATGGTTTTGTAGGAATTTTCCAATGATTTTACCTTTTTGCCCTTTAGAGAATAGTCAATTCAACTTTCCCATTCACATTCAAGCTTAAGGTATGGTTAATTTTGTATGTTTCTTGATTACATTTTAGTATTTTACCATCAGTCTGATTACTAATTGTGTGTTGAAATTAAAGGTTTATGATTACCGTACCATGCTTCTATTATTACACTTCGTCATTGTGCTTTATTCAGTTTGTTAGATCAATTAGCTCTTTCAATTCCAATACATGTATCAGATGATGTAGTTGATCCAATTTTTGTGTTATGGTGTGTTAATGTGCGTTTTAGGTTAGCTTTCGATAGACATTGGAAATTAAGGTTTGGTTGATCCACAATTGAATTTAAAGAATAATAAGCTTCATTATTGTAACACCAGTTGAGTTTAGATAGAAAGTAAGCTTTCATTCTGATGAGGTTAAATCCAAAGTGGCGGTTACAAGTTACAATTATATAAGTAATATAACTTTGTTTTGTGAACACGATCTCATTTGGATGAAAGTAGAATCAGCTTTAACCTTATGTTATAATTACTTAGGTTCTTGCTTCTTTTTTTGGTTTTCATATGTTTCATTGAAGTTCGAGCTCTTGATTTATGAACTTGTCTTTCCACTTTTAGTTTTTGCTAAGCTTCTCATTTTAATTTTGAATTCTTTCGATTTGATTTACTGGATTCTAGCAATTAAAGTGTGTGAGCAATTGACAAAAAGTCTGCAACAGCCAAGTTCGATGCACGCCATAGTGTTCTACCCGAGCAACATGCTTTGATAGTAGGAGGTAATCAACTCGTCATATCTCCATATATATTAACATAAAAAGAAGCCACATAGTATACATGTTTAGCAACGATGCTCAGTAATATTCAGGGAATTTGGGTGGTTTTGTGAACACAACTGGCCAGGTCAGGTCAGGGAACCCACAAAACAATTTCCTTTTATTAAACATTTTTATGAATGACTTTTCTAAGAGCATTAATTGTTGTTACAGTATTAATCTAATAATTATTTATATTCTTTATAGCATTTAGAAGTTTTTAGGCTTAGAAACATAATTCGTACGACTATCTGATGCAAACTATTATTTGACAGACCTTATGTGGTATCATGTACTTCTTACATGATAACCCACATGGTAATTAATGTTCTTGGTTAAACCAAATATATTTGTCTTTTTATTAGTAGTATGCTTATATATATAGATCAGAAGGAGATGGAAGTAAGTCGTGGTTGGGTATTAGATGTGGAGTGAAGCACTAATATTGAAGAAAGTTAAAGAATTTGTTTCTAATTATCATGGAACCAAAACCAAAAAGACCTTTTTACAGTTGCGTTAAATTTTTGGCCTAAAATAACTAATTTTATATGATGGAAGAAACACATTCTGCACCAAATATTAAACTGTTTTTGTTCATTATGCAGGGGACATAACTTAAAAGCATTAATCCAAAAGTGATGCATGAGCCTACTCTTGTTATGATGTTTTATCTGCGTTCTATATAAGTGTAACTAACTATGAAATGTTTATATTCAGTTTTGGTGAAATTATTAGTTTTCAAAACGTGGATCCGTATAAAGTAGTGTTGGAAGCTCTTACAATCAAGTCTTCTAGAAGCCAGAAGCAATGGGTACTATTATATTTGGCCCCTCATATTCAAACGGATGCTGTTTGGACAGTTTGCGTGTTTAGTGGCTTTGTTTGTTTTGGAAATTTGCAGGTTTAATGATTCGGTTCTGTTTAGAACTTGAAACTGATCGACACTATCGAAACTATGCCTGTCGTTTAACCTTTTATTATTTCTATATATTTTTTGTTGCTTTTGAAATATGCAATTGTGCATATTTATTAAATTCATGAACCATCTAATCATTTAAATTTTGTATATAAACTATTGATTTTGAAAAAAGAAACTCAAAAATGGTTTAAACCTACAGAACGATTTGGAAAGCATATCGTTTACATGGTATGAAAAAAAATTAGATGATGGTATTTTGGACTTCAAATTGAATATTTACATCTACTTTTAATTAGTGCTCATTTGTATTTGTTCATGTCCGTTAACTTTTAAATATGTTTATTTACGTCTTTAGACCGTTTATTCAAATGACAAACATGACTAAAAACAACACTTTAGACATTCACTATATGCAGGCAAAAGACCCACGCCACTACGTTCAAGTAATGTTGGCACCACAACATACTGAAACACTAACAACCAAATTCTCACCGTTTCCCGGCTGCAACGCGCGGGCTCTTTGCTAGTATATATATATATATGTATATCTATATTATATATAAAAGAGGAGTGATGGGCACAAAAGTAATTTCATAATTGCATGGCAAGGGTAAACTCGACATTTCATAATAGGCAAGAAAAGTAATTTGTCAACGTATACATCAATTGTTAAAGCTTTTGGTACAAAATCATGAAGCTTCACGTTTTGTGACATTACTTTTCAATCCTTTAGAAAACAAAAGGTTATGGTTTAAATATGTTATTATTATTATTATTATGGTGACTATTCACATTCTTAACTCTCATGTGTCATTATGTGTCTATTAACTTTGTTAGACTATATATAGTGGCTTCTTGTGTATACATGCACACATACCAATGAAGAACAAACTCTCTTTTCTCTACTTATTATGCTCTCTATACACTATTCAAAATGACAACGACAACGACAACTAACGTAAAGCAAGGCCCGGCTTAGGATTTAGAAGGGTGGACTAATCGTTGTTGGTTCTCATTTCAGGGAATGCTGTGTAGAAATTAGAATGTTTAATGTTTATGCTACTTTAAATCAAACTTGTATTTGATGTATATGGTTGATGAAAATGATAATAATGTTTTATGTGAAACTGAGTATTGTAACAAAAATTAGAAATCAAATAGTTTTACATATATAAGTGTTATATATACATGTGTGTGTACACTAGAGAGAGAGAGGGGGGGTGGGGGGAGGGAGAGTGAGAGAGAGAGAGAGAGAGTTACCGAAGCTCCTTTTTTAAAGCTTAAAGAAAACTAGGATCTCCTGCTTAGTTTTCGCAAGTGGGGAAACTGGCTGTGAATCCTACATCAATAAAATAATCAGTGAAATTAAAAAAATATCTATATCTATATCTATATTATATATAAAGGAAGAGTGATGGGCAACAAAGTAATTTCATAATTACATGACAAGGACAAAAACGTCATTTCATAATTGGGTAGAAAAAGTAATTTGTCGCTACATCATTTCGTTCTTCAAGCGTATCATACATGTTCATGAAGCATCATGTTTATGGTAATTAATCTTCTATCCTTTAAGGTTTATGGTGGCATCAATTAATCTCATCATTAAAGTGTATTATTATTTTCATCATGACATTCAATTGATTCACAAACTTTTAAGGAACATTAATGGAATTAAAGGTGTATAACTAAATGGTTTTTGACGTTATGAATTCATAAGAAAACCAAATGTCTTTTAGGTTATATACAAGATATGGTGGCATCAATTAATCTCATTAAAGTGTCATCATCCATCTATATTATTATTTTCATCATGACATTCAATTGATTCATAAATCTTTAAGGGAAATTAATGGAATTAAAGGTGTATAACTAAATGGTTTTTGACTTTAAGAATTCATAAGAAAACCAAATGTCTTTTAAGTTATATACAAGATTATTATAAAAACCTTCAATTGGTTACTAGAAAATCAAGCATCAACTATGGCTTTCACTTTTGATGGAATTGAAGCTCAAGATGATATATTGAAGCTAAAGAATGAGTATGGCCTCGATTGTTCCAAAAGCGCATATATTTGATTGGCGGTAATAAAGAAGTGACCGGGAAGTTTCATAGGCCAACTTTGGGGGATCTTGCAATAGATGTGTTGGGGATGCCTATGGAGAAGCCTAAACATGTGTGTATGAGTAACTGGGCGGCAATAGAGTAGAATGAGAATCAAGTAGAGTATGCATGTATTGTGTTTATTCTTCTTATGATATTGGTTACGGTTTACTAGAGAATCTTTAATATACTGGCTTTATAATCTTTTCTTTGGTTTCATGGGTGATTAGGGTTTTGAAATTGAAGGTGGTCTAGCCCATTTTATATAAATAACATTTTGGAAGTTGTTTTATAACTCTGTATCATTCTTGTAAATATTTTTATGTGCTACTGTATATATATTTGTTGGAATTGAATGTTACATTAAATAAGTATGAACAAATGATAGAACCAAATGACTTACTTTTATAACAGGAGCTCAATAATTATTAACAAGTGTCTGATTTGCCAGTTAGAATAAATATGATGGTTCTTATTTTGTGCTTTATGATTTGTTGTGAAGGTTGGTTATAATATCCGAGTTCTTACTTTCTTTATATAGGCTTCTGATAATGTAAACGGTCATTAAATATTGCATGCGCAACTACACGGTAAACACTCCCATGTACATTCGTGTGTGTGTGTGTGTTTGGTTAGCAAGATTTATCCATTGACACTCATAAATTCCGTTGTTTTATTGTATAGTATTATAAAGCAATAAACTATTGAGTTAAACGACATGTGTTCTGGCCAACCCACGAATATGCTTTCCATGTTTGGGACATGTTCGGGTTTAACCTATCAACTCGCGAACACGACTCGTTTAACACCCATCTAGCTAATAAAGTTATGTTGGCATTAAGGAAACAAGAAAAATATAGTGGCATTGTTAATTATTGAAAGAAATTTTGCGGTTGCAGCTAGATGTCAATTATATATTGTATTGGATACGCGTATTTTGATTTCTTTTACTTTAGAAAATGTATAGGTAGTAAACTTTCGTATCATAAAAACCAAGTCGCTACCTAACTAAACTTCTGTTTCTCTCCACCGCGAAGCGGGTTAAATAGTTAGGTTACCGTTAACTCTTTGTAATTAGGTTACATATGTTTATGATATTGTATAGAATGTTCACTTCTTTCCGCCTGAAAATTTCGATTATGGAAAACGTTTGACTAAAAAGAAACATGCCGAAAAATTCTGTCACATTTGACTTAACAATGGTTAAGCTTACAAACGAAGTTACGAACCGAACGTTTGACTAAAACGAAATATGCCAAAACTTTTCATCACATTTGATTCTATAATGGTTAGGCTCATAAACGAAGTAACAAATAGAGCATATTTTCATCACATGTTTGGTTTGTTATTTTTGCGTTTGTTCATTTACGTTTGTTTATTGACGTTTATCTATGTTTGTTTAAAGAAATAATTTTTTTCATTATAAGTATTGGCAATCGAAACCACAACAACCTAACCCGAGAAAACTGAAACTCGCAAAGAGTTGTTTCGTTTTTTTTTCCTTTTTCATTTTAAATCGATGTCGGCTTTAACCTTAATCAACTACATAAATTTAACCGAAACCACTTGACCCAAATTCGATTATTGAAGCTAACAGAACCCACCCAAATCCGAGTAAACAACACTTGACGTTTTAAATGTTTTTTTAACGTATTCGATGTCTTAAATCATTTTCATATTCATATTATTATCCTTAAAAATCGTTTTTAATCACAACTAACATACTTATATTTATTAGGAAACCATTGTTAAGTGTTTGCGCTTGCTTCACCCATACAAACCTGTTGACTTGATAACTTTTACTCCATAATTGTTAGAACTGTCAAAATTAGGTAATTAGCAAAGAAAAGAAGATTCATAAGAGACATATTAGATTATACAAAAACAAATATTATATTCATAAGCAATCAAGTAAAGTGGTGAGCTAATCAAGGTTAGATGATTTACTTCCCAAAATAAGCAAGTCAAATGAGGTTATCAAGTCTAACCTTATTTTGTTCATCAACAGATATGGGTAAATATATATGAAGGACTACACTATATTTAGGTTCATGTTGTTAAAAGAGACATTCCTTGGGTTAATAATTGATTCTAACTTTGCATCTTTTTTATTTTTAAATTGAAATTGACTCTAAAAAAGTCAAAATAATGTATTGACTGTTGACTAAAGTAGAAATTTCTATAGGATTTTGGTTGGTCTGAAGTTACCAAAGACATCAACATCAAACAAATTGTCAAGATCAATTTTCAAGTTGATGTACGTGATATTTTCTACCAAGTCTGCTAAAATTTTAAAGTGTATATATCTATGTACTTTATATTTGTTTCAGTCCATTCAGAGTTATTTGAAAAGATAGTAGGGTGGTTTTTGTTTAAAATTTTCATTTTTGTATAATTATTTTTAAGCATGTAAACGAATCGAACAAACAATATAACAGTTTTAAACAAAGGATAAATGAGGCATCTAAATGAAAACCCGAACATAATGAAAACCCGTTTCATAACATGATATGATATGGGAAGATGTTAGAAGATCTTAGAAGCTCATGGTCTAAGTTTGTATCATGAAGAGGGCGTGCATGTCTAATTTTAATTCTTTCGAAAAACAAATACACTTCATACCTAAACGTTTGCGAGTGGCCTGCGTGGTGTTGACAAAAGAGGTCAAGAAGACCTTTCTTGAAAAAACAAACACCCTTGGAATAGCTAATAACCATGTGATAACTTATGTTAGTTAGAGATGAGAGTCGTCATGCCATATGAAATATGAATTTTGTAATAATTGAGATGTGATAATTTAAAAGTAGGTCATCCGTCATTATAATCGATATCGGTTACCGATCTCCTTTGGGTTGGTTGTGTTTGACAACCAAATATAATATTAATGCTTTTTCATGGTGTTATGACAATATAAATGGAGTTCTCTGGTTATGCGGAGTAGACCTTTTAGCTTTTAGGTTGGCCCTTATTATTTTGGCATTGCTATTAGTTGTTTCTCTTTTTTAAATCTTGTATGCATAAAACCATAAACTTGAGCCCGTTATAGTTCATTTTGCTTATTATTTTGGTATTAATTCCTGTGTACACGCCGTGAAGCGCATGCTTAATGAATATGTACACCATTTCAAAGAATATTACCCATTTTCCCCTCTATACTTACATATATCACATATGTATATATCTCTATGTACCTTCGATTACAAAACAAAAGCTTTACCAACAAACTTTCCACATGCCTTGTGATCATTTTGTTTTCTTTTTTAAAACGAAAAACAATTTCTACCACTCGAAGACACTAACATAAGATGATACAAGATTTTCTATTGGTTTAAGCTTCAACTTCATGCTCTTGAAAAAGAGTAGTTACCAAATATGATTAAAATGTTATGATCCATTTAGTGGAGAGGTTTAAACGGGGAATGAGATAATAAAGTTCATATAGGAGAAAAAATGAGTTTGGACTGAACTTACTAAACACGATTACGAGGTGTTGCATGATGTGCTTAAAGAGTTTGTCTTCTTTGTTTTATTATGAAATTTATGACTCAAGTTTGTTGATTCGGGATCTTGTTTGTCAATCATATGCTCTAAGACGTGGACATAAAAACTTTATGGAGTGTCTTCAACTGTAACACACAACAAAAATGGTTGAAATTTCATTATTTTTGCATTGAAAGTGTTGGTTAAAACTCATCGTATGAGTTGAAACTCACGGTTACTACAAACTAAACACACTTTACTTGGAATTTGATTCAAACATCAATATTTAAATTAGAGTTAAAGAAAATATACTTGTGCAGTCAATTTCTTAATATGACTGTTGACCGAAAAGTTACAAGATATACTAAAATCTATTACAAACAATAATTAGTTGTAAATAAAAAAAGACATGTGATGAAGCGGTACTATAATAAATCAAAATGCTACCGACCAAACCTCTATTATAACCCGCAACAACGTGCGGGCACTTTTGCTAGTATTACATTATAATGAGGATAGACACCCTTTCACTTTCTCACTCTCTCTTCCCTAAGATGCTATAATATTTATTACTCTCATTACTCTGTGCCAATTGTAACAACCCTTTCATCAAAACGCCATTCATATCAACTGATTGAACAACCCATTCATCAATCGTTCTCATGAGCATTCCAACCATTCCCCTCAATTGAATCATTTGAATTAATTATCAATTATCAGTTTCAATAAAACCCCCAATCATCAAACCAATGCCATTTGAATCGCTACCTAGGGTTATTTATTCTATTATCAGGATGCCATGCCGTTGAGTTCATGACCTCTGTGTGTTGCCGACGTGATTCTGGCTATCTAATCTATGATATCTTTCATCCTAACCAATGGATTTAAGGTGATTACTATTCAACTCGGTTCTCTGTTTAATCTAATAAGTTGTTCTAGGTGATTGTTTCAATGATTATGATTTATATGGTCCAAACCAGATTCTTTAATTTATTAAGTTTAAACTCTTTATTAGCCAATTAATTCGTGATGATTACTCTTGTGCTGATGATGAGGATGAGGAAACAAGGAATCTTTAATTTTTTTTCCTATGTATTTTTATAATTTTCAAGAATGAGTGGTTGGACATTATATTTGACTTTTCATGCCAAGCAATATTTGTTCTTGAATTCTTGCGGAGATGTCAAGCCAGTATAATATGTCAAGATTATACAATTTTATACAAATTATGGAGTGCAAAATGCTCATTAAATTGTTGCTAAAAATTACTGATTTATGCATAATGGTGTATTGTTGTAAGAATTATGGTTTGAAGAGTCATGTTTGATAATTTACTATGGTGTAAAATTCAAATCAAATCCATAATATTACACATTCATAGTTTTTACGTGTTTGAGATGCAAAATGTCTGCATTAAGCCTCAACTCAATCAGCAAAAGGGTAAATTTGAGTTAACTTGCAGCTGAGCAATTACTCATCAATGGAAGGAGTGCTCTATTGCAAGCCTCACTTTCAGCAAATCTTCAAAGAGAGTGGCAACTTCAACAAGTTGACATCATTATTAATTTTCTTGGGGTTAGTTGATCATTTTTGGTTGAATCTTTAAACAAGTTTGACATTTTTTACAGTTGCAAAGTCTGTTGATAAGTTATCTCCAATGCTGGTAAATATTCTGCTTTATTTGACCAAATGGTATTTTGGATATTTTAGAAGCGTTTTTGAAGTCTGTTTTGTGTGGTTCGACAAAGTCACCTAGCAAAGCTGCTGGCATGTTCTCTGGAACCCAAGAAAAATGTGCTACTTGTGGCAAAACAGCTTATCCTCTAGAGAAAGTAAATTATCGATCTTACATAACATATTCGTATGATATAAACGGTTATTCAAAAAGATCATGTCTCGCTCGAATTTGACTTGTTTGTAAATGAGCCATGCCGAGCCAAGCTTGCTTGGTTTGTAAGCGAGTCGAGCCCAATCTAAAGTAAGATCGGTCCAGAATACCGCAACCACTTGAACCAAATACAAAATCAGATAAAACGGACGCACATACACATCATAAAATTAAATGAATGACAGAACCTTTAATAATCCAGTCATACATTCAAGTCTAATTTAGTTTAGGTACTTGATTAAAATAAAAACAAACAGAAAGACCAATAAAGAAGCTAGAATTTAGTTCAAGTATTTAATTAGGTTAGGAAATCTTTCATTGGATCATCATGATCAACCTTTTTCATCCTGCATGTCCTCCTTAGCTGTCACCTGAAATGGTAAAACGTATAAACAGTCAGTCTTGAAAACTATCAAAAAGTTGTATTTTAATGTTTCCTTTTAGTCATGTTGCAATACCCACGTCAGCAGCGGGCTTCCCCTCTTAAATTCGGTTGTCTTTATAATTACAGGAATATCTTGTTGGTGCATGATGCCAGTAGTTCATTTATCTTGTGTTTCTTTATGTCTGTAATCGTTACATTGTTCTTATTGTGTTGAACGTGTTAGTTTGCATCTTGTGTTTGGCTCACTTGTTTAGTAGCGAAGTTAGGGACAAACTCGCCTAGTATGTTAGGCGAAGTTGTCGCACTTTATAACCTAACTTCGGCTACCATTCTGTGTGACTTTTGCAGTTGAGTTTCACATAACATAGTTGTTACTTGTTTGGTTCTTTTAGCTCTCAATAGTGCAATACCACAAGTACTCATTTGTGTTTACGTGTTTGTGTGTCGTTTACGTATTCCATGTGTAAACACTCGTATCGTATACGAGGGGATTCCGCACCCTCGTGTTGCGAGATACTCCTGTGTAGATCTGGCTGGGAACCTACAATTGGTATCAAAGCCGTAGGATCTTATGCTATGGTTCGAGACTGCATTTTGGTGTTTTTGGCACGTTTCAAATCTGATTTTAGTTGGGGAAGACGGAAACAACGAAGTTACAGGATTTTGGCGAAGTTGTTGATCGAATTTTAGGGTTTTGGCGAAGTTAGTAGGTGGTGAAGTTAAAGCCAGGCAAAGTTATAGCCGGGCGAAGTTATAGCCAGGCGAAGTTATAGCCAGACGAAGTTAAAGTCAGGTGAAGTTAATGCCAGGCGAAGTTAATGAAGGGTGAAGTTATCTGGTGGTGAAGTTAACAGGTGGTGAAGTTATCACCTGGTGAAGTTAAAGAGGGGTGAAGTTATCAGGTGAAGTTCACAGGCGAAGTTATGCGATGTTCACCAGTAGGTCAATCTAACGATATGTTTTCCTATCCTCCGACGTTCAAGATATGATTATCCAAAAAAAAAATATTTTTTCGGGAAATTTTCTTTAACGAAAATTTTCATATGTCATTCATATGAAGAGAGGATCATTGAGGAAAAATTTGGTGATAATATTTTTTTTAGAGTTGACCAACTGAAGAAAGTCAAATTCTGTTCGGGTTTTCGTCATTATTGGATCGTGTTCAAAGCATATTATTTATGTTATTTTCAAGGTGTTCGAGACTTAGATCCTTAAAACGTGGAATACGAGCATCCGAGATGCTATTTTATTAAGGTGAATTTTTTTGAACGGGTTGGATTTAATCGGGAATTAAATTGTTTAAGCTCTCAACCTGAAAACGTGGGTTACGAGTATCTGGGATTCTTATTTATTAGTGGTGAACTACTTAAATAATTTCATTCTCGGAAATAATAAGAAAGTCATTTGATCGTTATCCCTGGTGATTGAAGATGCTTCGTCTTTATAGGGTTGATTCGTGAAGATGCGAGACATGGTTCAACAAAGTTCTTAATATCATAAGTCAAGGGGGTGATTGTAAGGCCAAATTTATTGGCTTGCGATATCAAATGAGGAAACCCGTTATATATTTATGGTCAAGTGTGTTAGATTCTGTCAAGGTGGTTTTGTGATGAAACTGATCACTTGCTGTTGAGTAGTTGAAGATTGAACCTTATCTTACTAACCGAATGGTTGAGTTGATCGATTGGCATGGGATGCAGGTCAAAGATCTCGATCGATATAGTTCGGAGGGGCTTACACTGAAGGGGAGATCTAATATGGAAGGCGTAGGGTGATTGGTAGATTTGTGAAGCTACAAGAGAGTTTCAGACACGACTGGTTGAAGAAAGGATTGATGTTGCATGTATGTGTGAAGTTCAACCTTGAAAATCACAGTGCAATGTCTGAAGATCGAGTCCTACAAGAAGAAGAAAACAGAAGATCATCAGTTAAGGGGGTGTCTGTTGGTGCATGTTTTGTAACAGATGATCTTTTGTGTTTGTTAGAATTGAGAGAAGCGGTCAAGGAGGAGTCAGTTGGTGCATTTTGTGACCGTCGCTATGCAATTCCGACTAGTTGGGGAGAAGTTGTGGAGGGAGCCAACTTCGTCATTGGTGAAGTTAGAATAACTTCACGTGTTGGTGAAGTTAGGAACAACTTCACCTTGAGGCCCAAGCCCAAGCCCATGAAGATATTTATCTATATATATGTGTGTTATGTTTAGGGTTAATGTTGTTGGTTAGAAAAAAGAGAGAGTGAGAGCAGAAAAGTTGTCTAGAGAAAACAGATAGGGAAGTCTCGTCGGCAGACCCGAGGTAGAGCTCACATCGGGTCGGCCGTAACAATGTTTTCTCTTTCACTATGTAATGTGTTTTGATTAATATATAAAGCGGTCTACAGATCTGGTTATTATATTCGTGTGTTTGTTTGTGTGTTATCGTGTTCTTCGTCTCCAACATCATAAACGAGTCTAGGAGGATTCTGCACTCCTAGACACATTGTGTGATTCGGGATTACCACAAGAGTGTTATAATTGTTCCGTTAGACTTTTCACGGAATCGTTTTACGTTGAATCACCGTTCGTTTGTTAGTTTCTCAACAATTCTCATCAATTGCTCCTCACTGTCACTTTCGCAATCTTCGAAATCATACATATCAGACCTGCAAATCAAAGCCGTTCAATTAGCGAAGTTGCCGTCATATTGAATTAGGGTTTAAGCGAAGATACAACTGTCAGCGAAGTTAGCAATACAGAAAAGTTAGGAAGACAACGAAGTTGAGAAGATAGCGAAGTAGAAAAGACAACGAAGTTATTTTGTAGCTAAGTTCTACTAACTTCGCTGTTCACTGTTCACAGAATAGTTTATTCTGATTCTTGATCTCGTTTCTTTTAAGTGTGACTTCGATAAACATCACAGAACTGGTAAAGATGTATGTTGAAGCTGGGTCAGCAACTAAAGCTCCAAAACTACTTAAAGGAACTGATTTTGTTGCGTGGAAAGATAGGTTTGAGCAGTATAAAGTATCAAGATGCAAAAATGTGGGTCTTCATTCAAGATGGGTACATTCCTCCAACCGCCATGTTCGAAGGTCGAGAGTAGCTTAAGAAGTATAATAAGATAGAGGATGATGAAAAGAAAATGTACGAGGATGAGAGTAAAGCACTAGCTGCAATCACAATAGCACTACCTCAAGAGATTCTACATACTTTCAGAAATTACAAGTTTGCCAGAGAGTTATGGGAAGCATTAGAAATCATTATGAAGGTAACGTCGGGATTCGTAACTCAAAGACAAAACTGCTAAAAACTCAATTCTCTGTATTCAAGTATCTTAAAAATGAATCTCTTGATGACATCATCACACGATATTACCACTTAATGACTGAGTTGGATAATTACTCCGTAGAGTACTCGGAGAATGAAATTGTGGAAAAACTTCTTGATGCCCTCCCACCAAAATGGGAGATGTACACAATTCTGATGAGAGAAGATAAAGATTTTGATAGTTTTGACTTGGAGAAGGTAGTCAACAAGTTGCGTAATTATGAACTTAATATGGTACGAAAGGAGACATCTACTGATCAGGTTCAGGATCCGGGAATGTATGGTGTAAAGGGATTTCCAAATGTAAGTTCTAAAACAGAATCGACTGCCTACTACTCAGGTGGAGAACCAAACTCCACTCAAGATGGTCATGTGGTGATGAATGTGGATGGTGACGTATGCTTTGTAACGGGTGGAAGTACCTCTTCAAGACCTCAATCCTCAGTCGGTAACTCCTCCACCAGTTCTTCTAGTATAAATTACTCAAAGATGCCGATGAGTGTGAAATCTGCTGAACAACAATTTGCTCTCTATGCTTCTTTCATTGCATCTTATGAGAATTACATCAAAGGGAAGATAGTAGACCCTGCAACCTTGGATGGGAACTATGATCAGATAGATGCTGATGACATGGAAGAAATGGATCTACAGTGGCAAATGGCAATGATAGTTAGAAGGGTGAAAAGATTTATGAAGAAAATTGGTAGAAAATTTGTTGGAGAGAGGACGAGATTTGATAAATCAAAGGTGCGCTGCTACAACTGTCAATAAAATGGACACTTTTCTAGAGAGTGTACCAATGAAAGAGTTGAACGGAGTCAGAACATGCCTACTCAACAGAATGGGGGTGGAAATGAAATAAAGGCTATGGTGTCTCAACAGAATGGTGGGTATAATTGGAATATACAAGTTGATGAGGTAATTGTACAAGCAAATTTGGTAAACATCTAGAGTGGAAGATGTGACAAAGAGTCAGTGGAGAATCAAGCGTACATGGCAGAAGTGAACGATCAGCTCTCAGAGGTATGTTCGGAATCTCAGTGTGAACAATGTGAGAAATTGTCTGAACAATTAAATGCTTTAACTGATCAGTACGTTAGCTTGGATAAAGAATTAAAAACATTAAAAGCGGAACATCACTATTCTAAAAATAAGGAAAATAGTTTCTCGATAAAAATAAAAGCTAGTTAAAAAGACATAAGAAGCCTTACGGCCACACTTGCTGAGAAAATTCAAGTCATTGATCTAAGCTATGAAGTCGTGGAAGAAAAGACTAAAATTATATCTGAAAAGGATAAACATATAGCTGATTACCAAGTAAAAGTGGTGGAATTAAATAGGAAGCTTGAATAGTTTAGGAATTCCACCATGATGCTTGATCATGCCCTAAGTGTTCAACGTTCCCCTATAAACAAAGGGGGAATTGGATACAATGAAGTTCCACCACCTTTCAATAATAATTACACTTATAATCCCTGTAATCAGCCATCTGAGAGGGTTGAAACTGATCAGACTGTAACGGGTAATGTGAAAGTCAACACGGTACCCGTTAAAGTCAATCAAGGCAATACTAACATTAGTACTAACGAATCTGTTCAGACAAATTCCCCTGTCACAAGTCAAGGTTCAAATTCTGAAAAGTCCGTCGACTCTGTCAACATAAATGATGAAGTGGTGTTACTCAAACGGGGGGAGAGTTATGTATTTGACGAAAAGAAATCTTCTTTAAACCCATTTGTTCCCTCCTATGTGAGACAACCTGTCAGTAACACAGCCTCATCTTCTGCTACAACTCCCGAAACAAATGTTCGGATGGACACTAGTTGTTCTAACAGGAGTTGTTTTAGGTGTAACAAGATAGGACACCTTGTCAATGACTGTCCTCTGAAAAGGAGAAATTCTAGAAATATGAGGCCAACTAAAACTGAGAATAAAACACACTATAAAACCGATGTTGGTAATAATAATAATGCTTCCAACTTTAATCGTAGGACAAATTCAAGATTTCAAAGAAACCAACCTCACCTTTTTCAAAGAAACCACAGATCAGGTAATTTTGAATCCAAAAATGCCAGAAACTCAAGGATTGTTGGATGGCCTCATAACCAGTTCTCTAGATATCCTCCTTTCAGCTCAAATGGAAACTTCCCTCAAAGGAACTTTAGGCAGCCAAGGAGTTGGATGCCGTTTAACAGATTTGATCAACCCAAGACCAGCAGGTCTTGGGTACCTCCTTTTTAATTCATTTCTTTAACTGTGCAAGAATAGTCGAACAGTGCTGTGAACAACATGTGGGTTGTTGACAGTGGCTGTTCCCGGCACATGACGGGTAACAAGAAATTGTTGCGTGATTGGAAAGCTGTTCAAAGAGGAATGGTTAGTTTTGCAGGAGAAAGTGGAGGAAAAATTACTGGAATCGGTATGGTTACAAATGGGATAATAAAGTTGGAGAAGGTTAATTTCGTGGAAGAGTTAAAGCATAATCTCTTGAGTGTCTCTCAGATATGTGACAAAGAGTACACTTTGCATTTTACAAAAGATGAGGCTCTCATGCTTTATCCTGGTTTCAAGATCCCTGAAACCTGGATTGTGGTGAAAGCTCCAAGAGAGAAAAATACATATGTAATGGACATGCGGTCAACAGAGATGGCGACGGAAGAATCGTGTCTATTGTCAAAAGCAACGGAGTCTGATTCGGAACTGTGGCACCGAAGAATGGGTTATATCCATCTTCGAAAGATGAATTATATTGTGAAGAATGGACTAGTACTGGGGGTTCCTTTAAAAAGTTTCAACTTTGAAGATCAATGTGTGTCATGAAAGAAAGGAAAGCAGCACAAGAAACCACATCACTCCAAAAGGGTTAACTCAATTGTCACTATTCTGCATTTGCTTCACATGGATCTGTTTGGTCCCGTAAATGTCAAAAGTCTAGGTGGCACGTCATATTTCTTGGTTGTGACTGATGATTACTCGCGTTACTCATGGGTCTATTTTCTGAAAACAAAAGATGAAACCGTTCAGTTGGTAATTAACTTGATTATCAAAGGGGAAAATATTGTTGGAGGAAAGGTCAAGTTCATTCGAAGTGATAACGGAACAGAATTCAAGAACTATCAAATGGAGATGTTTTGTTTGCAGAAAGGGATTGAACATCAGTTTAGCACACCATATACTCCGCAACAAAATGGGGTAGCGGAAAGGAAGAACAGAACTCTAATCGAAGCCTCCAGGACTATGCTGGCAGATGCTAAACTCGCCGTGGTGTTCTGGGCTGAGGCTGTTGCCATAGCCTGCTATATCCTTAATCGTGTTTTAACTGTTAAAAGATTGAACAAAACTTGTTATGAAATAATGCATGGTAGAAAGCCTAATCTAAAAGGTCTTGAACCTTTTGGGTCCCATTGTTCGATTTTAAAGACTAACTCAAAATTTGGTGAAAAAGCTGACGAAGGTATTCTCGTGGGCTACGTTGTTGGGACTTCCAACAGAAGAGTCTTTAATTTATCGAACAACAGGGTTGAGGTGGTCTGTAACACTGACATCACAAGTTACAAACCACCAAAGCCTATAATGGGACCAGTAGAGGCCTTCGACTATGATAAGTTATTTAAATCTTTTAATTTTCCCTACTAGGATTTTGCAGACACAGATGAAAGAATGGCCACTCAGATACTATTCGATGAAGAAGAGACCATCATGCATCGTCTGGAGTGCGGTGAAAAACAATCTACCACTCATAATACTGTTGAGTGGCCTGCTGTTTCAAGTGAAGATGACTTTTTCAATCCGTTTCACACTCAACACAACTCAGATGAACTCTCTTCGAATCTTGAAGAAAACTTACAAGTGGGTCCTGTTCAAACTACTAGGATCCACAAGAATCATCCCCTGGAGAACGTGATTGGTAAGCCTTTTGATGGGGTGAGAACCAGAAGAAGTGTGGAGGAAAACACATGTGTGTATGCAAGCATTAAAGACACTGGTATTATGAATGAATGCTTATATGCCTGCTACATCAGTCAGATTGAGCCCAAGAACTATCAGATGGCTCTAAAAGATAGCTCGTAGGTAGAAGCCATGCAAGAAGAACATGCACAGTTTGACAAAATGGAATATGGCGTTTAGTTGAGAAGCCACAAGACGTGAATGCAATCGGTACGAAGTGGGTCTTCAAATGCAAGAGAGATGAGAAAGGGGTAATCATTCGTAACAAGGCAAGATTAATTGTCAAAGGGTTTAACCAACAAGAATGGATTGACTATAATGAAGTGTTTGCTCCTGTGGCAAGATTGGAGATAATTCGACTGTTTCTGGCCTTTGCTGCACACAAAGAGATGAAAGTGTTTCAGTTGGATGTTAAAAGAGCACTTCTAAATGGTAAGGTCGATGAAGTGGTATATGTCGAGCAACCTCCCGGTTTCCCTGACCCAGACTTTCCTGATCATGTGCAAAGCATTATATGGCCTACATCAGGCCCCACGAGCTTGGTACGCAACTCTGTTAGAAAACTTGCTGGAGAATGGGTTTGAGAGAGGAAAGATCGATAGTACTTTGTTTGTAAAGAGGAATGGGAATGATTTTCTATGTGTCAGGAGTTTGAAGCAGTCATGAAGAAAAGGTTTGAGATGAGCGCCATGGGTGAATTAACTTTCTTTTTGGGTTTACATGTAGATAATAAGAAGGATGGCATGTTCATTCACCAGACTAAATATGTTCACGATGTCCTCAAGCGTTTTAAGATGGACGACTCCGCCCAGTTTGACACTCCAATCTGTGTCACTTCCGAAAGTGATGAAGATGTGGATCCCACTCAGTATCGAGCAATTACAGGTTCTTTAATGTATTTAACTGCTTATAGACATGATATTATGTTTGAAGTTTGTCTTTGTGCTCGTTTTCAGGCCAACCCCAAGGAATCGCACATAAAGGGAGTGAAGAGGATTTTGCGGTATATTAAAGGAAAGCCCAAGTTGGGTCTTTGGTATCTAAAAGGAGGAGATCTGGATCTGGTGGCATACACCGACTCCGACTATGGAGGATGCAATCAAAATAGGAAGTCAACAATAGGTGGCTGTCATTTTCTTGGAGGAAGATTAGTGTCATGGCAGTGCAAGAAGCAGACCTCTGTAGCCATATCCACCTGCGAAGTAGAATACATGGCAGCATCAAACTGCTGCTCCCAGGTTTTATGGATACAACAACAAATGCGTGATTATGGTATGAATTTCACTCAAACTCCTATTTGCATTGATAACACTGCTGCTATCTCAGTAACTAACAATCCCGTTAAACATAGTAAAACTAAACACGTTGACATTCGTCATCATTTCATACGGGATTGTGCTGAGAAGAAATTAATTGTGCTTGAAAAGGTTGATTCACTGGATAATTTTGCTGATCTTTTTACAAAAGCGTTTGACCGATCCCCTTTTCAAAACCTTGTTGAGCTTAATGGGATGATCAATCCCGAGTAACTTTGTTTTCTTTGTGTTTTTGTTTAAAAAAACAAAAAAAAAACACTATCGCTGAAAATTATGTCGGTAGCTTAAGTTTGAAGGACATATTCTTGAATATGTTTGGTCCTTGCATTTACTTGCAGACTACAAGGATAGTCATTAATCTAATAACTGAAAGAAACCAGGCGGTTTATGATGAGTTTTTATTCCTTCGCTGAAAATTATGTCGATTATACTTAGTAGGAGGGACACATATTCATATGTGGTTGGTCCTGCTAATCCACTGGATTTTCAGGATAGCCGTTTACCTAACGACTTCGAATTGATCGGGGCGTCTGAATTTAAATTTTTTGGGAAATGATATATTTTTTCAGTCTATAACTTCGCACAAAGTTTCAAAATTGGTGTTAAAAATGAAAATTGATCCAACCTTGGAAGGTGATAGATAAACTGATTTTGTGTGCCTAACCGGTGAAGTTATTAGGCCTAAAAGACTCTAAAACAGTCATTGTATGGTATGGTAGCTTTCTATGATGCGTAAAAGTAGAAGTGATACAAACTAAACTTACTCGATTTACTGTGAAGAGTCATTTTGAAATGTGCATGTCTCCACATATATCTCTCCAAATGATAGGCAGAAAAATCATTACCCAGTCATACACGAGCCCGTGAGTGTCTTGATCCCCGCAAATATTGTGTTCTTTTACTGTAGTGATCCAGATTCGGGACTTGCAGGCATTTGTTATGGTTAATACAAAAAAAAAAAATTCGTTATCATTATGTTTTACTAAGTTCATCAAGTCACAAATATCAAGGATATTGCACAGACTGAGTCTTGTGAAAGCAATTTGAAGGTGTTGAAAAGACCACTCGTGTATAATGTTCGATCAGACACTACAGGTCGAAGTCAAATCGGGATGATCTGGGGAAAGCCAAATACACCTTGAGAATAGATAGGAGGCATCACAATTTCTCAAGTGATGTCCATCTAAATTTTGAGCTTAATTGAACATAGTCCGTATCACAGAAGCAATAAAAACCATACTAAGTTTTATACCAGCCTACAACCTGTTTCTCTGTGTCATAATAACTCTGAAAATGAATCCATGTGACAGCCTCTTAATCAGTATGATTCCTGTTCGGATCTTTTTATAAACATGCAGGGTTTCTGGAAGGTTGAAATTTGATCCCGTCCTTTCTTATCTTATTTTATTTTACTTTATCTTAGTTTTAAAGGTTGTTAGATGGTTTAACTTTATTTTCTTGGTTACTCGTTTTTGACCGATTTATAAAATTAACTTCGCTGTGGCGTAGTTACCTTTCAAACGAACTTAAGTGCATGGGCGAAGTTACCATAACTTCGCCCCTGGGTTTTTAAACTATATAAATGGCATATACTAGTCAAACTAGGTCAAACCTCTGTTTCTTACCCTCGGCGAACTTAACCTATGAATCAATCTCATTGTAATCCGTTTCTCGTGTGCAATAAAGGTTTGTCAGCCAATGTCGTATCATAATTTATATCTTTTGGTTGTTGGTAAGTTACATAATGTTTGCTTTTAATTGGTTTTATAGGCAAACCCTTAAAACGCTAATCCTAATTGATTTGAGATTGTTTTTGTAACTCTATGGTAGTTCGGAACCTTAATCTCACTATCCTATACCTGTGGATAACCTCTGATTGTCCATTATTCAACTTAACTGGGTGTTACTGTTGCACCGTTTATGCGGCGAAGTTAAGTGTAAGGCGAAGTTAATCCTAACTTCGCTCATATAAGAACCTCGCTGCATAAACACTTGTGTCCAAAATCCTCATCTTTGCTTGTATACTGTGCACTTGGGTACAGAACTGCGTAAATGTTATTCATACCTAGCGAAGTTATGTCTCAAACGAAGTTACCAACTTCGCTAAGGCCACAACTTCGCCTCTATCCAACCGCGAAGTTATAAACTGTTGTGGCTGGTGCTGGTGGTACAAGTGGTGATGAAGGTGGAGGTGATAAGCGACAGTTCTTTCCGGGTCACAACATGTATGTCACTTTGGATCCGGATAGTCATGGAACTGAAGAATTCACCGAGATTATCTCGTTTCTCATTCGTTCACGTATATTCAATGCTATCACAACTACTCTGCCGATATCTCTCCCAAACATTGAAGACTTTTGGAGGACGGTGAAGTATGACTATCGAGTTGAACCTCCAGTTATGTGTGCCACAGTAAACAATCAATTAGTGCAGTTCTCGGCCAATCAGATCAGGGAAGCTTTACAGTTCGGGGTTGAAACCACGCAGGATCCTACTGAGTTTTCGACTACGTTCAGAAATGAAGCTTTTCTTCGTATGGGGTATTCGGGTCCGTTGGACGACTCTCAACGTCGAACGGGTTTTCTATTGGACCAGTGGCGTTTCTTAATACACGTGTTGATAGTGTGCATATCTGGTCGCAAGGCTGGTTCTGATGGTATTAGTGCAATGATGCAGTCTGTAATGACCGCATTGACTTACAAAAAGCCGTATAGTTTCAGTCAGATGGTATTTTATGGGATTGATCGTCAGCGGCGTGCCGTGGCTCGGGAACGTTCCCTAATGTATCCCAGATTCTTACAGATGATTCTTAATCATGTTGCTCCTAATCTGCCACAACGTCGCCGTATCTCCTATGTTGAAAGTATAAGCAAGAGGATTTTTGCATAATGTAAGTCATCCAGTGCGCGAAGCAAGCCTAAACTTAGGCCAAGGCACACAACATTATTTGGGTATTTAGTGAATCCTTCTTATGTTTCTCCACAAGAAGATGAGTTTAATGATCCAGCCCCGCAAAAAGTTGATATCCCTCACCCACCTCTTGTGGTTCAACCGCCACTGGTGGTTCAAGAAATTCTTATTGGTGACCCAGTTGCAGCTCCCGCCGATCAGGTTGATCTTGAAGTTGCCTTTGGGGGGGAAGGTTTCTTTGACATGGATAGGGTTGATCCTGCTGAAATTCATGCCTCGGTCGGTGATGGTTCAAGTGTGCATGTTTCTATAATTGACGCTTCGGTGGGTCCGTTTGTTGCCTCTGTGGAGGATTCTGAGGAAACTTTATCTGATTCCTCCACTGATGACGTTGTTGAAGTACAGTGAGTTCTTCCAAACAAGAAAGAATCCAAGGCAAACGGAAGAAGGATTCAGATGATAGTGAATCGGATTATGAGGAGGAGATGAATCGTTTGGTACGAAGATCAAAGAAGGCCAAAGTTGGTGAAAGTTCAAGTGTGGTCCATTTTTCCCCACCATTGTTATCTGGTATGTCTATGTTACCTCCTTCTTCGACTGATCCATTGCCGGTGACCTCGAGTGTACCAATGGTGGCCGTATCTGCACCATCTGGTACAGCTGCATCTACGGTCCAGTTGTCAGCACCGGAGATTGTTTCTTTACCGCCCCCTACTATTACTCCATCAGAAGTGGTTGCTAGGTTTGTTGATTCCACATTGGTAGCAACTGCTGGGTTGTCTATTTCTATTTCACCCACAGTTACCATACAGCAGACATCTGATATTCCTGTAAGCTTGGAAATTCAACCACAGTATGCTCAAGATACTTCACACATGAACTTTGATTTTGATCGAAATTTGTCTGATTCTGAGAGGATTGCGGCTCTTGAAAGGGTGGTTGCTGCACAGTCAAGGGTGAATGTTATTCAAACTCAAGCTATTAATCATTTGGTGGCAGAGAATCAACTTCAGACTGCACTTCTTGTTGAGCATGGTAAGTTGTTTGATAAGCTAAAACAGTTCTTAGCATCTCAGGGGGAGTCGAGTTGCAAGGGTGATGAGTTAAGAACGAAGAAAAGACAAGACAGAGATGATGATCCCAATGCATCGAAAGATGCAGGTGGTGAGCTGCCAAGAACAGAACAAACTCTTGGAGCTTCCACATCTCAGGGGAGTCTGCTGGTCCATCGGGCAGTGCAGGTGGTGAGACAGTGGTTGTTGATGATGAGGATGAGTTGGGTGACAATGTGCTAATTATTAGTGAGATTGAGAAAATTGGTGAACAGATAGAGATCGATAGTGGGTTAGAGGAAGGAGAGATAATTGATGATAATGTTGAGCATGACATTCCAAGTGTTGATCAATAGAATTTGTTCAAGATGAAAATGTTTCGGGCGATTCTGAGTGGGAAGAGCAGCCAAGGTGGAAAGAAGGTTGTGCTCAGTGGTTTTTCAAAACTAAGAAACCAGTGGTACCCGCGATGTTCAAGAAAAGATACAATATATTAAGGGTTATGCTGAATCGAAGAAATGTATTATTTGATGGTTGTATGATGAAAGGTTAAAGCTGTTTGTTATAAAAAGATATGATGGGATTCAGTACTTTGCTAAGGCTTTGAGGTCGCTCAACACGTTGCCTGAGTGTGAAATGAAAGATTTGCCTAGTTTAAGGTTGATTAATAGAAGTGATGATGATTTTGCGAGATGGGCTGGGAAGAATTTATGGAAGGAGAGTGTTAAAGAGAAAAAGTTTGAGTTATTAAAGCCTCAAAAGGGGAAGCTGATCGAAGATAAGGAACGGGGAATGAGGGCTGATGGTAAGCCCTGGATGGTGATGAAATACAAGCCGATTCGGTGTTTGAAAGAGGTTCCTATGGAGCTTATGCCCCAGGATGTGTTGAAGGATCTCAAGTGTGGTATGTTGATTGCCAGACTGCTGAGGCCGTGATGGAAAATGAAGACGAACATGAGATCTTAAGAGTGTACGATCCAATGCACTTGGTTAACTGTGCTCCGAAAAGGTGGATGACGATGGACACGGGACTGCAAATGATTTTGATTTTTGTTGAATAATTGATATAGAAAAATTAGGGTTTGCACCTACACTACATATAATTGAGAATCAATAAGGGATTTGGGTTTACAACCAGTGAAATGCTTTAGGGTTTGGGTTTGGATCTTGGTGACCTCCCAAATCTCTGTTCAATGTCAACCATCTGCTGCCGGTGGAAATTGGTGGTCGCAACATCTGGTGATGGCGGTGGAAAGTGATGGTCCTGGTGAAAAGTGATGAAGCTAGCAGTGGCATGTGGTGGCCGGTGGTGGTTGGTTGGTGATGATGGTAAGTTTGAATGCTGGAGAGAGGGAGAGTTGAGGATGGTGGATGGAGAGAGAGAGAGATAAAATGTAATTTAATAAATAAATATGTAAAGTTACAAAAATACCCTCATGTGTCTTGCACATGACCAGGTTTAACGAAAATAATTAACTGGGTTAGGGTCAAAGGACAAAACGTGATAGAGTTTTCAAATATAAAGGATGCTCTCTGTCATTAAGTTTGCCAAAGGACGTCAATTGAAAAACCGCGCAAACATAACGGACGTCTTATGCCATTTTGTCTTTTTTTATATCATAAAATAATGCATTATGTGCATTTCTTATAATGAGATACCTACAAATATATGTTTGTAGCTCGAAGACCAGCGAAAATCGTTAGGACACCCGCTGCAACGCGCGTGCTCTCCTACTAGTGTATATATATATCATTTGGTTTTGTATATATTTATATATTGTTTCCAGCTAATTAAAAAAAAAGAATTTAAGCTGAAAGGTGTGGTTAGTTCATATGTTAAAAGATGCGGTTTGGTTATTCAGTTTAGGATGCAAAAGGTGCGGCTATGACTATACAGGTTAGACGATGCGTTTTTTAAAAGATGCGGTTCCTATATCTAAAGATTCGATGCTATTTGGTGCGGTCCTAGAACCGCACCATTTGGCCAAAATCACCGCATCTTATGGCCGTTTGTTTAGTAGTGATTATTCCGAAATGATACGCGTGATACGCGGGCTAAAAGCTAATATATATATATATATATATATATATATATATATATATATACTAGACGGGTGGCCGCGCGATGCAGCGGGAAACACTGACCTTGGTAATCACGCAGACTTATAGGTGCTTATTGTTTGTTTGTAATCGTGAAACCATTTATTGTTATAAGTAGATTCATAGTTTTTATTTAAAAATCAATTTAATATCGAAGTACAAACGAAAACGGAACCTAACCATTGTTAATAGTTTGGTTTTGTTGGTTTTTAGTTTTTAAAGGTCTAGTTTCAGTTTTCGGTGACAGAAAACCGTTGGCTTGACTCATAGTTTAACCATCAAAATCAAATGGCAATTGTCTATACGTAAAATTTTATTTTTTTAACTGAAAAGAAACTATAACAATATCATACTCAAATTAAAGAGAATTAAATGCTTTTTAAATGGTGCAATTTAAAAAAAAAAAATTAACGTAAGCAAAAGTTATGACCGTTTAAAAATCGTGGGGGTATTGGGGTTAAAAATGAAATTATAAAAAATATATGATTAAAAGATGAAGGACCAAATGTATAACTATTCTTTTTATTTATAACAGTTTATTAAAGTTGAGGGGGAATGTTGTAACTATTTTGAAGAGAATTGAAAAACACGTGAGATTTAATGCGACAATTACCACTTTACCCTCATTTTAGGTTGTACCTTATGTTTAAATATTGTAAATCCCTTAAATCTACCGTCTTAATTTGCCCATCTTTCCCTCATTATATATATATATATATATATATATATATATATAGAAAAGCGTTCAAATAAAAAGAAGTTGTTTCCTAGGAATGGTAAGAACCAGTAAAATTTTGACATTGTCACTAAAACCTATGGTGAATGAATAATTCTAGGAAACTATGTCGGTTATAATGGTGAAAAAGTATATCTAGGAAACTATGACGTTTTTGGTAATTTTAAATTTCCACCATTGATTGATATGATCCAATTGCTATGATTTATTCTTAGTATTCCTAGGAAACTACTATATATATATATATATATGTTCCAGTCAATGATTTGATATGACGAATTGTTTCATAGGTGATCTCCTACGAAATTTTTACTCGGGTAACACAAAAAATTATATATATATATATATATATATATATATATATATATATATATATATATGTTCCAGTCAATGATTTGATATGACGAATTGTTTCATGGTGATCTCCTACGAAATTTTTACTCGGGTAACACAAAAAATTTTATTGAACTCGTATTGGATAAAGCTGATAATATAATGAATGATCGGATATTACATAAACGTGTTAGGATAGTCAGAGGGGATTTATAAAAAATAACAGACTTGTGCATGACTTTTTGAAACTAATATGGTAATATTATACTCGATCTCATATATTAATAATTGTTCCAAATTTTTTAACTTCTCTCATCAAATTTACTAATTCATATTCGTTTGATCCCTAAATGTCACTCTGGTTCTTTAACATTCTAAGATTTTTTTTAATTTAATTTACTATAAAATAAATTAACTGAAACTAATTATTAACTCATCAAGAGTCCAATCTTTTCACAACCTTAAACGTTTCTAACGCCCTTTTAACATAAGATTTATTAAAATCATCTTCTTTAAAGATGGATGAAATAGATTTTTTCCTTGTTTGACGGGTTCATGTTTTGCTTTCAAAGTCCATTGATCAACTTTTACTTATAAGAATAAATATAAATTATATATTCATTAATATAGTCATCATTATCATTTATATTATATTAGATTAAATATTAATTATACCTTATCATATATTAGCTAGGTTATTGACATGTGTACGACACGGATGAAAATATAGAAATTTTGAAGTACACACATATACAATTTGAAAGGAAAACATATTTTTGAATATGCTTTTTGAGATGGCAATATTATTTATAATTGCAATTCATATTCATATAGAAACAAAGCTATTAAAAACATAAATTTACGAAAAAGTAAGTTTTATAGTACGATGCTTACAAACATAACTGAAAACTTAAAAACATAAAGTTCATAAAATATTAAAACTTTTCTTATAAAACATATTTGTTGTTTTGTTTGTAGCTATACCTTGTTGTCTAAAATAAGCATTTTAACACCGTATTTACTCTTCACTTTTGATCAAGGTACATACAGTTGACCTTGTGTGAAAACCGGGTCTCTCAAGTATATCTCAATCTTGTGGGAGACTGGCTTTTACTTTTGTTAATGGTAATTTCAAAACAAACTATAACGTGAAACTATCTTCTGTTTAACTTGTTCTTCTTGATCTCTTCAATCTTCAATAAGGGTTATTAGAGCAAGCAAAGTATACTCTGGTATTATAACTTGCTCGAGATTGAACTTTGCTTGGAGAAATACTTAGAATAAATCCACTTACTTCTCACAGGCAAACTTGAGATCCTCATTTATTTTATCTTTGCTCGACCCACCAAGGTTGCTTGTAAACTTGGTTTATGCTCAGATAATCAAGTGTTTGCTTGTGTGAAAAATGTACTCGATAGAATACCAACCTTTCTTGACGAGGTGTAGCTTGCTCGAAGCTTGACATTTAGAAAACTTCAAGAAGATAACCTTACTCGCATAATATAATTTGCTCGGGATAGTGAAAACTTTGCTCAAAGTGCCTGAATTTGCCCAAGTTCCATACCTAGCTATTATTGAGGAGGTTGAGAAGATTGCAGCCTTTTCTTATCAATTTTATTGACCCAACAAAAAGGTAAAAAAATATATAAATTAATGATATGATTTCTATCCGAATAACAAATTGGATTAAACCAAAAATACATCAAAACACGCGGATAAAAAATAATATACTTCAACTCTTTTATTATTAATTCAAATCAGCACATAACACTGAATACATAAACCAACCATTTAATTTTAACTCTAAGCTTTATCTTCGAGGCCCATAATTCAATTCATCTTTTGTACTTCTCGGTTGTCTAAACTAAACCGATGTATCTATGTGAAATCGATATTATATCCTTTAACTTATGTGGACATAAATTCCACTAAGTGCATAAAAAGTTTTATCAAGTGTTGGACAAAAACCATTATAGGTCAATCCAACCCGTGCCAAAATGTACCATGATTTGGATAGTTACTCAACCTAGTTTGGATCGTAACTGTATTAAAACAACCTATAAACCCCCGCATTAACATTTTGAACAAAATATGCAAAGATTAAAAAAAAACAATAATCAGGTTATAATTATTTAGTTAAAAAAAACCATATCAATTACTACCTTTCAAAGATCAAACATCCCTATCGACTTTATTATGAAATAGATAAAAACATTTCATTTCTAACAAACTATGTTTTAAATATAAACGTTCAATTAACTAAACCAACCATATTATTGAAGTGAAAGATCCAAATCGACCAACTTTCTAAATTACCAAAAGTAACGATAAAGGTTCGAACTTCCATACGGGCCAATTCAACACCGAAGTTTTGAGGGTCAACAGGCCCGACCCTATGGAACAATAGGCCCATCAATCTTTGACCATTCTACTTTCAACACACATATATATTTTCTTTGCCATTTCTTCTATTTCTAGATTAGAAGAATAGCTTATTTATTTTATATAATTTGAATATCTTAAATATTTAAATTCGTAATATCATGAACCCGTCTAACACAAAGTAGATTATGGTGTAGAGAATGTCATATTTTACATTCTTCTTGGCTAATATCTTCTTAAACTTGACGCATGCCAATATGCCATGACTGATATATCCTTGTCCTCTCCTATCCAAAACCAAAAAACATAATAAAATAAGATACGAAAGAAAAACCAGTTGAATTAAATATTTATTGTTAAAATGATAAAATCAGAGTATTAGTATTATGAACTAACAAAAAATAGATTATGATGTAGAGAATGTCATATTTTACCTTCCTCTTGGCAAATATCATCTTCAACTTGACTCGTGTCGTGACTGATATATCGTTGTCCTCTCCTATCTAAAACCAGTAAAAAAACAAAATAAAATATGAATGAAAAACCCGTTGAATGACATATTGAACTTTAAAATCACCGTATCCTGAACCACTCTAAACAAAAAGTCGAATATGGTGTAGATAATGCCATATTTTACTTTCCTTTAGGCAAATATCGTCTTCAACTTGGCACGTGCTATTACTGTTATATCCTTGACCTCTCCTTCTAAAACCAGAAGGAAAAAAAAACAAAATAAAATATGAAAGGAAAACCTGACCGATCATTTTGCCATATATGTTACGCATGAATACACATATGTGCTTAACATCGTTTGACAATGATTCAAATCCAACGGTCAGTAGAGTTCGTTCAAAATTTTATAGATTAATGAAACGATACTGAAAACATACCTTGATACGATGTGGAAGAAGTGGGTCTTAGACCCAAATATATACAATTAATCGATAGTGAGACATGGGATAGATGAATATTTTAGAACACATAAACAAAAATAGAATGTATATAAAAGTTTTTAATTGCAATATCAAACAACTGTAATTATATTAACATCATTTGTAAAAAAAAAGGAAAAGTTGCGAGATTAAAGGCATAACACAATACAAGTTTTAAAAATAACTGTCTATTTTGATTTTTTATACATAAAATAAGAAATGTCAAACCAAATTTAGTCAGTTACTGTGTATATAATAAAAGTTCTAATTTAATAAGTAATATTTGGTTGTTTCCAAATATATAAAGCCAAGTGAATGTCTAAATTTTTAAAAACTATTCAAAATTAGGTCTATTTGTTATACGTAGATACAAATAATTGAAATTTAAAATAACAACTTTAATGTTGGTATTATAGTATTTGTTAATCTTAATTTTCATATAACATATAATAACTATTGAACACAAATAGATGCATAATTAATAAATTGTTATGTTTGGTATCTTCAATATGTATTATTTAAAATATAATCAAAATGATCAAATCATAAGACCTGTTAACATTAAAACCAACTTTATTTACTCTCCTAAGTCCTAACTACCGATCTTATCATCGATCATGCTTATTTAGCCAAACTCCGGTGTCGATTATATTTGCAGGATCTAATGAAATCATCATAGGATCGATGTAAAATAATGGCCGATTGAAAGAGGGATTTGGGTGATTAGGTTAAAAGGAACTGAATATCAAGGAAACCGGGTATTGAACTTGAAACAATGGAATATTGGAAAGCTGGTTTTGAAACTTAAAGTTAAATGCTTACATTAATTATTAGTAATTTAATTTCTTTTTGATTTATTTAATTGTTAAGAAAATTAGAGAAGTGTAAGATATATATGGAAACAAAGGTAATGTACCAATAGAGAAGGGCATGTGGAGGCAATCTTATTTGTTTTAATAGTATAGAAGGATTTGGTAATTGTTGATGAGCCATATTACCCTTATTAACTAATAAAGGGTTTCCCCTTGGGTGTATATATAGAGAGATTAATTTAACATCATAACAAAATCACACACATATGATAATTTTGTGTGCCTCCTCTCTCCTAAACCGGGTTCCTCTCAAGAACCCTAACACCATCCTTAACTATACATCCTAAAGGGGAACTCAATCAAGCTGACAACTATGTCGTCTACATCCATACTCTGCTGCGGTTACTACTCTTCATGTTGTAACAGGTTCATAGGTTTAATATTTATTATGTTTTCTATTACCTACATGATGAACTGATCAACATGTGGCATCAGAGTGATGTTGATTAATCAGTTCTTCATGTTTTCCCTAAATATGGAATTGAATCAGAAGATATGGACTAAACTTGATAAACCCTAATTTTTTCGGTTTCTTTTATCATGTTCTATTACGAAAACAATATACGAAACTGTTTAAAATCGATAAATTTCATATTTATTAAACTCTAATATTTTCGAAATCTGTTAATTTCATGTTTAAAGATTTCGATTCCAAGTTTTTTTTGTATGTCTAATTGTCAAAATTTTCGATGATGTTCTTCGTGTTCATCATTATTATCGAAAATTATACATATGTTGGTTCAAAATCTACATTGAAATTTGTTAATGATTATTCAGGGAAATATTTTTTCAAATCTTGGATAACTTAGAAGTTTTAATATTTTCTTAAAAGATTTGAATCCACTTAAAATCGGAATAAAATATAACTGTTAATTATTAAAAAGATTTGAACCAAATCTTATCATTATTAATTTAGTTAATAAAGATCATGGATTAATCTACGGGTTTTCAAGTAAGTGTATGGGCTTCTAACCAGTTTACCGACAATAAACCATAAACCTCAGAAACCCGTAAACCCATTAAGATTCTCGAAAACTTAAAATTTTTTGGAAACTCAATTTTCCAATAACTAAATTTTTCAAGAACTCTAATGATTTGCTATTAACTAAATAGTTTTGAAAATTGTTAAATATTATATATATATATTTAAAAATCTAATAAGGCTTAACTTGAATGAACTTTTGATGTATCACTTCTATCCAAAGGTGATTTGTTACATTTACCATATCAATCAAGTCTAATTAAAATCTTTTGTTAGTTTTTGCCTAAGATGATACGAATGTCTCACTTCTGCCCAAAGGTGTTATGTTACATTTTTATCTAGCAAAACTAGCCCATGCATAATTAAAATAATTGTCACACTTCTGCCCAAAGGTGACGTGTTACAATTGTTTTGCATACATACTTAAATAAATTATAATTTTGTCCAAAGGTGATTTATTTTTTGTTTAAGTAGAACTTTTAATTATAGTCTATTAGTTTGATGTTAATAATAGACATATCACATCTTCAATAAAATATAATGATGCTCACATTAATTATCCTTCATTAATCTAATGATCATAAATTTTAATCTGTATTATTTTAATATCCCATAATGTTACTCACTATAACATTCTTCTATAATTAACGATCTCATCCAAATCATCCACTCTAATCTCAAAACGCAACTGAATTTGTCTCATAAAGAGTTTCAATAATATTTAGCTCTTCTCAGTTTTAATTAACCATTACTACATGATATGACTATCATACTGCTCTTTCTAATAACAATCATTCTATTGAAAACTAGAGTATAACAAATGGGATGAGTCAGTCATAATGTCTCTAATAATAATGATAATCAAGAACTTTTATAAATAAATGCTATCACTAGAGTTATTCTAGATTTAGTTTTTCTTAAGACTAATCAAAATAACTCCTAAGATTCATGCACTCATTAAAAGTTCTAACTATAAGGTTAAATGGCATTACTGAATACATCATAATGTAAAATACCATGACCCATAAAGTTAACGGCTCACATATGGAAATAAGTACACTTTTCTAATGCATTACATACTAAAATTTTCTATTATTGCAATTTGTTGCCTTAAGTATCAACTATAACACTCATAAGTACAAAAGGAAAACGAGTATGTTGATTAGCAACACATGTAAAAGAAAAGAATATGACAGTGGAACATAAGATGTTATTCAACTCACCACCATTAAAACCTTAAAGAGGATAATTCTAAGGTTCATAGACAAAATACAAGTATTACCCAGCTTTAAGTTCTCTAAGGAGAATTCTCGTTGTAAAAAATATGTCATTATATTAGGCATAACAAGGCTATCCATAATTCAAAAGAATATCTGGCTAAAACAGTAGTCGTATATTAATGATATTTAAGTATGTTAATCCTAATATTCCAATTAACACATGATAGGTTGAGTCTAGTTCTATAAGTTTCTTTACTGATATCAACAAATAACTAACATGAGTGTTAGTGAAAAATTTTCAATGTTAAGGCTATTATAACCATGAAATTGTCTTCTAATTAAGCTTTATGATACCTTAAATATTCTAGAGATTAATCAGAATTTAGTATCAATACTTAAGCTACATTATGACAGTTGTGAGGTTTGCATAGCCAACATAAAATCACTCTTACCTTAAACTCTCATATTATTTGTTATCAATATCTAGATTGAAACATTTATAAAATAGAATTAGATGATACTACATACTTTCACAACTTTTGTTATCATGCACATAAGAATTTAACAAATGACAAATGAGACTTATAAAACTCATTCATTAACACTAAAATTTCATGAGAAATCATGACATTGTTGATGAGGGTGAATTTCATCTAATATCACTCTTAGTGATTTTAATCATGTGTTAGATGCCCTAAATATTACTTGGCTTAAGGAATAAGTATAGGTCCACCGTAAGTTATATTTTACTGACATTCGTGGAACTTATTCAAAACGGAATATTCAGACATAATTCTCTTATCATTTAATAAACTATTTACTTGTATCTAATCTGACTTCTATGGTCCATGGTTTTAAAGAGATCCATTCATATATATCTAATATGATTTCTTCCAATATGTCCATAAGTTTGTTATGACATCTGGACGTTAATGAAATCAAATCAAGTCTAACATATATATGACATATTCCCACATCACGTACATCATTGAAACTCCTTATGTAGTTTTTCTATAGACATTAAAGATCAGTGGGAGCATTAAGTGTCTTGATTATTAAGCTGAAAGATTTGCAAAAGGTGGGGAGTGAAAACTTGATATTATCTCAATTACACCTCTTGTACAAGACACTTCTCCATCACAACACTATTCCATCAAAACTTATTTCTGTAGAATTTATTACTACGCTTAGAAAGTTACATTGTTTCATAAATGTGGGCATACTCCGATTTCTTACTAAAATAATCCTCACAAAAGAAACTGCGATGACTTACATCATTAACTTGTTTCTCTATTAGAATCTATTAGTCTTTAAATATTGACCCTAAGCATGCTAATTTTGTAAAGGTTTATAGGTCAGTAGGAGCAGTAAAAGTCCTTATAATGACTTGTTAGAAGTACAAGAGGCGGGGGAAAGAGAGTTATTAAATTTTACTCCAAATTTAACTCCAATTACACCTCTTGTACACCATACTACACCAATTCTTACACACTTAGATTCCTAAAATTATAGCAACCTAACCAAGAGCTAATCCATAAAACATAGACTTTTAAAATTACCCAATAATCAACTTAGGAGGCCATCTGTGTTTTAAACCCTACTAACATTGATGATTATGTAACCTCCGTAACTAAAGTTGAATGGATGTTGGAAAGTTTAATGATCCTACCCCTTCTAACTAAACCATTAAATCAATCTTCTAATTAAATAAAGCTATTATTAGCAAAACTGACTCCATAAGTCAGAATAATATTTGAGATTTGGTTGAATCACCTAAGAGTGTTCATAACTAAACTAATTCCTAACAGAAACGTTAAGACACTAAGAAGCATAATTGATTATTAAAGGTTATATTCAAGAGTAAATAAATAATCAAAGAATCTTCTTTCCTATTTTACAAAATATTTGTTTAAGGATCATTACTGTTCTAGTAGCTTATAATAGATAAGAGCTACATTAGATGAACACTAAAACAACTTTCCCTAACAATTGGCTTACATATTTATATTTTCATAAAACAACCTAAAAGTTACAAACTGAAGGTCAAAGAACATTTAGTCTATAAGTCAATAAAATCCATATATGGGTTAATGCAAACATCAACATGTGATGAAATCTTTATAAAATTATTTTCATAAAAAATCAAATGGATTAATGTACCTACCTCAACTGAGTGGGAGCAACTAAAAACAAACTTGTTCTTATATAGATGACATTCTTCTGACAAGTATATGTTACATAAGTCAAAGCATTGTTCACACATACCTTGATATTATAGATCTCAGAGATATTCCTTACACGTGTAACATACAATACAGCTCTACTTTAGAGGATAATACGATCACAAAAATTATTTCCTTATGCTTCATTAAGTAGAAGCCTTATATAAGTTCAAGTCTATACTCGTTTAGATATTACTCAAAATTGCAACACACTAGATATGTCTAGATTAATGTGAAGCATCTGAAAGAGTACTAAGATATCTTTAAAGGAAACGAAAGACTATAATTTAAAAGAAGAAGTGAGAATTGAAACCGATAGATTACTCTAAACTTTTTCATATTCAGAGATAAAAAATGTAATTTTCGGGATATATTTTTATGGCAGTAGATAAATATATCTCATGGAGTAATAGTGAACTGATAACAACAACATAAGTAATAAGGACATAATATGTTGATTAATTACAACATTGTTGTCAATAAATGTTGTAAGGCCCCGTACCCGGTAGCCCTACTTTAACGTCGGATTTACTCATAAACACAGTTCTTCAAATCAGATTTCATTAAAACTTTCGCGGAAACATTACCTTCAATCGTTCGTTACAAAACATTTAATATTTTCCTTAAAACCATAACATAAAACATCATATTAAAACTTCATTTCTTCCATCTTCAAATGCCAGCCGTTCGATCCATGCCATGTGTCCTCCTCATGCTAGCTCATTAAACACATTTACCTGGGTGCATACTAAAAGTCAGCTACGCTGAGTGAGTTCTAGTTAATCATACATCATACAATACATACAATTACATTTATATACATACTTATCCGAAGATACATATTAATATCTTAACTTGTATAAATATCCATAAGAGGAACGTCACATAATATCTCTTAAAAGAACCATGGCTATTGCCCATGCTATATATTCTCCATGGAAAGACACTCTGTATATATTCTCCATAGAAGGACATTATGTATACTTCCATAGAAGGAACACCCTATATATTTCCATTAAAGGAACACTATGCTTTCCATTAAAGGAACACTATGCTTTCCATTAAAGGAACATTACGCTTTCCATTCGAGGATCACTATATTATATTTTCCGTAGAGGGAACTCTATATATCATTTATTATTTACTATCCATATAAGGAGACAATCACTATTCTTGGCAATACATGCAATATCCGAAGATCGTTCACGTATCGACAGGCAATCATTCTTACATTACATTTAATATTCATATCCTTATTTATAACCTGGTAGTACGAGCAATATCCGAAGATCGTTCACGTACTACCAACATAACGTTCATACATCATTCATACATCAAATATATCAATCATATCTTTAACTACCACCTGGCAGTACATGCAATATCCGAAGATCATTCACGCACCGTCAAGAAACCATCATACATGAATTATACAAAGCATACACTTACCACTTAAGGTAAGTGTATTAACTATCACATCGAGTATGCACACAACCCCGAAAACATAACAAGGAAATGGGGATAGAAACTCACCTGAACTCGGTTACTTCTTCTGTTAATGGTTACTCATTTCTTTGGTTGTGCACGGCTAACTGTATAACAATTATGCGTATTGATTACTATCACTTTTCATATCGTATTTTTAGTCTAATTATATCCCTCCACGAAAGGAGGTCCGGGGGGCAGCGCCCCTGGCAGCAGGGTTCTAGGGGCGGCAGCCCCTAGCAGAGCCCAAGGCTGGGGTCGAGTTGCCAGGTTAGCTTAGAAAAATTTTATTTCCATTAACTGTCTTAACACATTTTCCATTAGGATTTTAATTTATTTTCTAATTCGCTAACTCAATCCCCATAACGAATTAAGCCTAATTCGTTAACTAATTCATTACTTTCATAATCTAATTCGTTAACTGATTCGTCATCTGATCATTATCTGTTTCGTCATTCCAGTTCGTTATCTGAACAAGCTCTGATTCGTTACCTTATTCTTAACGAATTGGCGAGTAACGAATCACCTGATTCGTTATATGGTTCGTTGTCTAGTTCGTTATTTGGGCATAGCGAATGGGTAGTTAACGAATTAAGGGCTGATTCGTTATCAAGTCACACGAATGTGTCCCATTCATTATGACCGCGTAGCGAATCACCCAACCCTAACGAATCATCAACAGTTCTTATCCAGACTTTGACTCAAGGGTCAAAGTCAAAATCTTCAAGAACAATAATAGTCAAAAGACCATAGACATGCGATTAAGCCCCCCGATTCTTAACGAAATAACATGATTTTGGTCTCATTGAACTCGCAATCACATCGCCTACAAACCCTAGGTGTCCTATCAGCCACACATTCGTGTTTAAAGGGTGCGATTTGTGCATCTTTGTTACGGGTTCTATAGGTTAACAATTAACCTAGCAAATGCTAACGAATTTTAGTAGGATTTGCTTTGTTGGATTCATTTTTACCATAGGCATACAGATCTAAGATTTCCTAGATGAATCCGATCCTAAATAAACGATTTCAGATTATAAACGTACCTTAAACGAGTCGAACTACGAACACAAGCTGGTCTTTAATGTAGGTTTGGTCCGTTACTACGTTCTAGCACCAACAATCTCGGGTTTTCGCCTTCGGATGTTGGTTCAGGTTATATGACAGAGTTTGTGTGTGTTTTCCAAGGTGTAGGCTATGGTGTGGAGATGGATAAAAATGGAAAGGATTAGGGTTTAAGGGGTATTTATACTCCCTTAATCCCATGGACCTAAGGGTCATCTTTCCCTTTTGGTCCATAATTAATTCCATCTAAAAAGCCTACTCATCCTATCATATTTTATTATTTTTAATAACCGAACGGAAAAATGGGGATGTTACAGATGTTGTTGAATATTTATTAGTGGACTCATAAGTTTTATTAAACTCCATATAATTTATATATTGAAGACTTATTGTGATAAAGTCAGCTACCATGTTTTCTCAAACAATAACAATTTGAGAGGTGCTGCATTAAATTTTGATATGAAATTAATTATTCGTTTATGAACGAATTAAGGAATCTAAATTTTCATATCGAATACATTCATGATATGCTTAAGGATCATACAACTAAAGGTCTATTACCCATAAGTATTATGAAAGCGCTTATAATCATGAGGGGTTTATTGATGACCGCGTACAATTGCATATCGTAGTATGAATGATTAACCATTAAATTTCCTCATCAGTTTTGATTTTGTACGTCTCATAATATGTTTAGCATGCATAATGGCATATAGACGAATTGATATACAAATCAAACGTTCTGAAGGGCTTACTTAAATATTTTGATCATTCCTACTTAGATTTTAAATAGGACTGCAATATGATTAATCGAGGTCTTGAGCTGATGTTCAATTCAGTGACTATATTTCTCTGCTCCAGTTTAAGTTTAAAACTAAAATGAGTGTTAACTTCTGATCAGGCTTATCTAATACTCATAATAAATGATTACTCGGCCAAGTGGGATAATGTAAGAATAAATATATAATATATATTTATTAATATGGCCATCATTATCATTTATATTAGATTAGATTAAACTATTAATTATACCTTATCATATATTAGTTTGGTAATTGTTGATGGGCCATATACCCTTACTAACTAATAAAGAGTTTCCCGTTGGGTGTATATATAGAGAGATTAATATTAATATCATAACAAAACCACACACGTATAATAATTTTTTGTGCCTCCTCTCTCCTAAACCGGGTTCCTCTCAAGAACCCTAACACCATCCTTAACTATACATCCTAAAGGGGAACTCGATCAAGCTGACAACTATGTCGTCTACTTCCATACTTTGTTGTGATTACTACTCTTCATGCTTTAACAGGTTCATAGGTTTAATATTTATTATGTTTTCTATTACCTACATGAAAAACTGATCAACATTACTTCAAAAGTTAACACTATGATCCTGATTGGATGTCGTGGTACAAGCCAAGAAAATTCAAAAGAATTAGGCTAACCATACATTTGAATAATACATTAGTGAGGTCAGCATCAGCAAGGTAACCATACACACCCAAAATTACTGTTTGAGGCTATGGAATCATAGATCTATTTTATAACTCAAAGCTCTCTTTTTGGATTACTTCTTTGACTCTAATTACACGTAATTAGTGTTTATTATGGAAAACGGGTGTTGAATAGTTCATTTTTAGAAGCATATATGAATGTGGCAATGGTGGGACACGTACGTATGTGTTATAAAACCATTAGTGGGCGCTCAAAAAACACTATAGTCCCCATCTAGTGTTGTAATAATTGCGTACCTGGATGATGAATTCAATCATTGATGCAAACCTGTAATCTTGATTTCAATCTTAGTTTCTTGAAAAATTGCCTGGATTAATCTCTGAATCGTGAATCAATTTCATATAAACCTATTTAGGGGTTATACGCAATGATTTATCGGATAAGACAGAGATTTTCTGTATATGGAATTGAATTTTGATTGTGTTTGTGAATTGAAGAACCAGAGAGAACCCAGTAACCGTCTGTTCTCCTCTCTGTGTATCGATCTAATCGATAGTGATTATCCCAAGGATAACATCGATCAATATATATATGATCAATTCCCACATGAGCTAAAATAACCAATTACCGCCCACTTAATATTATACTCAAGCCAAAGTATAAAACCGAATAACAAAGCCCAAATAACATTATTGTTAAACAAGCCTGCACTCCCGCATCCCCTAACTCGTTTATTCTCTAACGTTATTTCCTCGACCAACAAGTTAATACAATAACACTAAAATAACCAACAATCCTCCCCTTTTTAGTGATATCCATGATAACTTAAACATCATAACAGAAACGCAAACGTATGCATAAATGAAAATGTCATACGGATTGAATTTTCATCTTAGTAAATAGCACGATCCAAATATTCGAATATCGGGGTGTCCTATGGATTAAACCCTTGCTATTCATTTGAATACTTGAAGGTAAAATACACATACATTTATAAATCCAACTCGACACAATATTTTACTAGCCTGTGTCCTAATCCTTCAAAGAATATATCAAAGATCAAGTCCAAAGCTTCTTGAAGCGGCTAAACTTCATATTCTTATAGGTAGTTCATTATTCTCGTACCCGCACTGCAATTTATCAATGAACTATTCAGAAGCAATACTTAAACCTTCTTTATCTTGATGTCCGAACACAAACCTTGGGATGTTTATGATATTGTGTTCCAATATCTCTATGACAAGCTTTCCGCATTGAATTCAGCATCTAACGTTGTATTAGATGCGAATTAGGTGTCTTGACACATGATATTAAAGTATGGACTTTAAGCCCATCCCCATGACTGATATGTTCACGAGATCTCTTCCTAATCCTTTAGTTAGATCACCATCCAAGTTATACTCATACATTACAAACTCAACTAATATCACACCTTGCATAGTATAATATATAACCGTCTAGACTTTCCATTATACATCTGACATAGTCATCACTATCCCACCTGATAGTTTTTGGTGATATCTGTTTGACCACAATGAAATTTTGTAATCACAGTTTCTTATCCATTCAACCACTTTTATTAATTGTTGCAAATGCTAGAAACATGAAATACATTATTAAGTGATGCAAATTCGATCCTTAATTACCTAAGAAATGAAACATTCTCCAAAAGAGAATACACATCAATAGTTAAGCAGTTTGTTTACTACTTGCTAGTGTTGAGTACTAGGATTACTAGTATATATGCTCAAATTACCCCACAACAGAAACCATGTAAGTCTTTGTGCAAATCATAGCATACATTAAATATTCAATTAACTTTAAATACTCTAATTGTGAAATAGAATCACCTTGATTACCCACAAACTTGATATTAGGATCTATATATTAGAGTGCTAACCAAAGAACAATCAAACTGATTGAATTTCTTCAATACTTTCTCAATAATGAAATCAAATCATCTATACTATTGTTACTCTATTTTATTTTTATACCTAGGATAACATCACCTCCCCCATATCCTTTATATCAAAACAAGAAGACAACATTCCTTTGTCTAATTAATCACTCAAACCCGAGTAAGATACCAAGGAATTGACCATTTCCTTTAAAATTCTATTTTTTTTCATTCCAAAATCTAACCTGGCATGTCACAGTATATGCTTTGAAATTATTATGACTTACAAATAGATTCAATAGCAATGGGACATTAATATTTAATTTAAATACTCTATTACACAAAAATTGGAATCCAACAAAGGTTCCATGTCGAGATAAAATAAATTTACCTGACCTAATAACCTGCTAAAAACCAAAAATTATTTAAAAGAACCCATACAAAAGGTTCTACTTAATCCCTGAAACATACAAGACATAATCGAAAAGAAATGTTTTCCACAAGTATATACAAGTCTTCAACCGGTTCAAATTCTTCAAACCATTTCAGATCATTGCAAACTTGACTCGTATCACTTGAATCTACATACCATGCAAGCATGTTATCCTGTACATATAAATGGATTCAGAAATCAACGATATATAATTCTTAACTGAATTATATTAGAATCCGTTGAAGTTTTAAGTTCAATAACAAACCCAAAACCAAGGTTTCGTTTATTTCACACCCAACGGGTTTTTCTCACTTGTATACCTCTAATGGGCTTATCATTACTTGGGTCATATCCCATCAACCCCATGTGTGTACCATCTTAATGAATATTTTAATAATATTTTATTTTATTCAAGTTACAAAATAAATTTTGTTACATTGAATCAAATCTAATTTTGTGTTTTACAAAATTTAATATGTGCCGAATAGATCATTGAATCAACTATAAAACTCAAAGATTTTATCAAATTCAGAGTGTAGTAAACTTACCTTATGGAGCATTTATATCTTTCTAACACAAAATCTTCATGTGACAATCTTTCTTGAATTGCCCTGGTTTACTACACTTCCAATAATCACCTTTTGGTTTCTTACTCGTTTGTTATTGTCACTGTTAAACCTTATTAGATTTTCTGGAATGGTCACCAATTTCAACCATATTCACTAAATATTGACCCACTTTAGTTTTACCCTTAAGTTTTTCAATCTCCTAAGTCCTAATAGACTCCTAAATCAAAATATGGCTACCCCACTGAATCAACAAAATAAATCATTTTGTTCTAATAAATAAACGTTGAGTGTTAAACCTCTTTCAACCTTGATTTGGACATTTGTTTTTTAACAAAAGAAAGGCAACACAAACACTCTCTATGTTTCTTTCTCAGTTTTAAACAAAAGGAATAAAAGATTGTTTGAGAGATTTAATAATAATAATAATAATAATAATAATAATAATAATAATAATAATAATAATAATAATAATAATAATAATAGGCATAAAACTCTCGGTGCTTTCAACTCAAAATATTTGTTCCTACATATATATTCTTTCAAAGATACCATAAGGATAATGATTAACTACTAACCACACAGGAAATTATAATTTCCATATTTTAGTTAACACCAGATGACATGTTTTAATTTTTGTTGATTTCACATGTCATCAAAAGGAATACACATGTCAAATATAAGCATTAGATTGAACTCAAAAACATATATAATTAAGATGCAATAATTCTAGTATTTTTAAGGTACAATTCCTATTCGATCCATATACAATACAAGGTGATGATTCCTTTGAGTGGATATATATTTTTATTTATTTATTTCAAATAACATATTCCAAAATCACCAATTTATGGCTTTCGGCTATTAAATGATCAGACAATAACGACAGGACTTTGCTTAGATTTTGATCAAATAATCAGCCTTTCCAAAATTCATTTTCTTTTGCACGGGAAATGTCAACCACACAAAACAAAGATGATTTAATAATAGATCCTTTGTTTCCTTGGAAAACCCCATGAAGAAACACGGATCCGTTCCCCTTATGGGTCCTAGATCCAATGAGTCCACATGGATTGATCAAATACAACTAACCAACGATATGAGCACAATATCATAAAGTCCAGTGACAGAAACATGCAAAACAAGCACCGTGAGCTCGTTACAGGAAGGACAAGAGGGAGTCTTTCCGTAACCACCCTCCTGCGTGAGAATAAGTATAGTTCTGTTGGAGAGAATGTACTTATGTATTTAGAGTAGATAGTGGAGAGTGAATGTGTTACCTCATGGAGATTGTGAAGTATTTATAGCCGAAGAGTGTGGGAATATTATTGGCCCATCTGTCCCTTTCTAGAAGATGCCCTTTTAACCGTCTGGACGCGTGCCCTCTTGTTATAGGCTGGGTTATACAGCGCATATTAATGGTTGTAACAACCTGGACACGTGTCTTCATGTGATAGGACGAGATAAACCTGTCCATGTGCACGGTTATAACAACCTGGCCAGCTGTCCTTCTTCAATTGGTTGAGAGGTCACTGATGTATATAAGAATGTACATCTTTTTAGCATCAAAAAATCTCTAAAAACTGCAACTTCTATCGTATAATATAGTTCAAATAACTACTTATCATGTTAAAATGTAATTTCAAGTGAATCCAAGTCTCAAACAAAAAACGAATGAAAAGGAAAAGACAAATAAAAGAAAACCAAAGAAAACAACAACACATGGGGCCGTGCTTCAGAAAACATGTGGCTGTGCTTCAGGAAACATGGGGCTATGCTTCTGAGAACATGGGGCTGTGCTTCAGGAAACACGGGGCCGTGCTTCAGGAAACACGGGGCCGTGCTCACCTATCATATTAGACAAAAATCTACAAGAAAAGAAAAAATAGTGAACAGCTGGACACGGGGCCGTTCTTCAATGGAAACGTGGCCGTGGTCACCTTTCAGAAATGACAAAAAAAATTAGCACATGTCATTAAAAATCACGGGGCCGTGGTGAGTCATCATGTACAATCTGACATCATTTAATACGACTGGACACGTGGACACGGGGCTGTGCCTCATGAAGCACGGGGCCGTGCCTCTCACTCCAGACTGCCTATAAATAGAGGCTCATGTTGCACTCATTTGGTGTGCCTTGAAGAGAGTTCTATATGGTTTTCACTTATAAAAACACCCATTAACACTCATATTGAAGATCTTGTGGAGCGTTTGAAGGCTTGGAGATCATCATCATCATCCATCATCATCATCACCATCATCATCATCATCACCATCGTCATTAAGGGAGTTCATCCACATTTGGTTAGATTATTCTAGTTTGATCATGTGTTTGTTATCTTCATCTCTTTTGATGTCATTAACCATGCTCATTATGAGCTAAACTCCATTTACCATCTAAAATCTATGAAGAAGCTTTGTTTTACTTGATGATTATATAAAACATGTGATTTAGTTTAGTAAAGTACATGGTTATTTTCGAATTATCTTTTGATGAGAAATGTTTCACTATCTTAATTCAACAATTCAAAGTAGGTGATCGATTCATGTTCTTGAAAGATAGAATACCTTGATAATTTATCGAAACATGGATTCTTATATTGTACTTAGAAATGATGAGATACAAGTTATGATCTATTTCTCTAGTTTTGGTAATTCTGAAATAACATTGTTAACACGATTGCTTAGGTTATCATGCTAGTTAAAGAAATCATATGTTAACGGAATGTGTAATTATAACCTACTTAAATCAACCAAGGGGAGGTTGTGTGACTAAACTATAACCACCCAAAGTCGTTAGAATTGGTATTTTAGAATTCTAAGTCAATCCTAATATTTCTATTTTACTAAACTACTTGCCAACTTTAATTGACATTCTCGTGGTAGCATGACATTAGGAAATGGTTGACTTTAAAATGCGCATGCTACTTTCTTTTATGTCATAGGATATGCTCACTTAGAAATGAGGCGCTATTCTATCATCCATTATTATGGCAAATTTATCACATTTTCACCTTATAATCACCAAGGACAAATGGAGTGGATTCTCGGATTTAGATGGTAACCTTCATATATTTGAAACACTCATTTAGAATTTCTCTTCTTGGTCACCTATATATTATATATATTATAAATAAGTATTTATATTCAAAAATCAACCCAAAATCGATGTTGTAAAACTCGCTAGGCGGTCCCTTGGCGGGCGACCCCCTTGTAGGGAGTACTCGGGGAGTACTCGGCTTGTACTCGGAATGATAAATATAACATAAAATAATTATTGGATATTATAGATATGTTAAGATAAGCATAATTAATGTCAAAATAAACATAATTCAAATGAAAAAAAAATAATTCAAAAAATTAATGTTTAGTTGTTATTTTTAATTTTTTTACTTAAAAATAAAATATAAAAAAATAAAAAAAATTAGAAAAAATAAAAAAAATAAAAGTTTTTGGCCGAGTTGACCTTGGAGGCCAAGTATTCCCGAGTACTCCGAGTTTTGACCGAATTGGACCTTGGCGAGTAATTGTGGCCGAGTTGGGAAAAGGCGGCAAGGTTGATGTCTGAGGACCTTTGAATCGCCGATTCCAAGGCCTTGGAATCCGACTTTTACAACACTGTGACGAATCAAGTTGATGAATCAGGTTGACTAATCAAGTAGACGAATCAGTAACAAATCCAAGAACACGAATTGATTACTGTTGATAACGAATCGCCTACAGTAACTAACGAATGAAGTTATTAGACGGTTATAACAACTTTTGGCACGTGGCACGATTCTGTTCAGAAAAAGATAACGAATCTGTATGATAGAAGACACGTGTGTAACGAATCAAGTATAACGAATTAACTCGTGTAACTAATAAACCATAACGAATTAATGCCATTGTTGAATCTTCAAACCTTCAAACGTCTTTTCCAAAATTCTGCAAAAATTTTCAGAATCAAGAACACTAACATCAGTATCAAATTTGTAATACAAACCCAATACTCAACCAATTCATCTAAGTTATGACCCAAAATACTCGTAAACGAATCGCGATTCCAACTATCACAATCCCGTATACATTAACCACATAAACAATTGCCAATTAATACCAATTACATCCCGTGTTCCGTATCCATATCGATCGAAACAAAAACCAAATCAAATTCCCAATCCAATCCAATCCAACCTTCCTTAGATTCAGCTGTTAATTAGATCAAATTCAAAATAAACTTAATAAAACCGAAACACTTCAATTAATGAATTAATAACACTAAATCAAGAACAATCAGAACACCGAAAGCTCTGATACCACTTGTTAAACACGGATTAGATCTAAACGATATCGATTATCAGTTGTAGATCTAATACCTTAAGCGAATCTAGTTCTAGATAATACTCTTAATTAGGTTATATATATGTATATTAGTTATTAGAAATGTGTAATAGTAATATACTTTAGATGACGGATTGATCGAGAGTGAATTGGACAGAGATTCGTTACTCCAATAATCAATACTTAAATTAACATGGAAGGAACTGCCAATAAATAGACGATGGAACCAATTCGTTGCACATCCCATATCGAATTGGATCCAGTTCGTTTACTTACAGACTCTCAAAGGAAAGCATAACGAATCTTTGATTCGTTATGCCCCCATTCGTCAACATTCCATGACGAATGGGAACATACATAACGAACTAGACATTACATTTGACAAATTGTCTAATTCGTTAAACATCCTTAACGAATTAGCCTTACCTTAACAAACTAAAGTAAATTACATCAATGCCCTTAATATTAAAATATTGGTCAATTACAAAATGATAATTACAAAGACTCGAGACGACAAAACCGTGAACTAACATTAATTCATGCTCATAATGAGACACTGATGAAAGATCTTGCTATAATTCGTGGAAACTATAGGCAATCTTATGATATTGAGAAAAGATCAAAATTAAAAATTGATGAATTTTTGAATAGTAATCATGATTTGAAAGCAAAACTTTCAAGAAAACTGATTATCATTGATAAGCAGTTTCAAGAGATCTCAAGTTAAGAACAAAAGTCACTAAACTTGAAAATGAAGTTCTTGAGTTAAGAACAAGTTAGGAAAGTTTAGAAATTCATCTTTTCTGCTAAGGAAATAATTGAAGTATCTGGTAAGCAGAAAGGGTCTAAAACAGGTTTAGGTTTTGTTGGGGTGCCTCCACCATTTCATAATGACTACTCAAACAATTCATTTACTGGAAAAGAAGACAATATTATTAATAACAATTCTTTAAATGTTAATTTTTCTAAAGTTGAGTCAGTTAATCATGTGACAAACTAAAATACATTAACCAAGAAACACCAGCTTGTCAATTATCAACTCAAGGATCTCATATCTAAAGAAACAGAGTTTTTGTTGAAATTGTTGAGGAAGTTGTCATTGAGGAAGTATTTGAACCAAAAACTGTACACAAAGAAATGAACATTCGACGTTCTAATAACATTTTATGTGAACCTCATGAATATTAGGAGGCTCTATATGGTTCAAATACATCCAAAGTGAACAAATCAGAAAAATCAAAGGTAAACGCCAAGGAATCAGAAAGACCTACGATTTCTGATGAGGACTTAATGAATTTCATTAACCCATCTGCATGTAAAGCAACTTCAAGAAGGGTTTTTAAATTGAAAGGTGTGAACAAGGTTTTCGATGAGAAAGACATTCCGTTACACTTGATCAAACCAGAAATGATTTAGAGTTCTTTCATAATGAAATCTCAAGCTTAAAATACCTTGAATAAGCTTTTACAAGATCCAAATTATCAAACAAACCAGTCATTAAACAAATCTTAAAACAGAAAATAAACTTTGTGAAACCTATGAATTTTGTTAGTTCAACTGGAACTGATAATTTACAAAGTTTCTCTGAGTGTTCTAATCTAGAATTTTATATGAAAGAAAAGGCTGTAACTATTGATACTTTTGATAATGTCAAAGTTTCGATTGAATCTTTTCAACCCCATGTTTCACAAGCCAATACTAAACCTCAAAGTCCTTTTGTAGAAATGAGAACGTGCTTCTCATGTGGTGAACGAGGTTATGTAGTAAGAAATTGTGGAACTAGGAGTCATAAAAATGTAAAGCCTGTAACTAAGGGATAACCATCAAAGGTTCCTTCAGTTAAGGAAATTCTGAAAAGGCAACCGGTTCAAGCTCACCTTGATGAGACTCATATCATATTTCATGACGTGAATCCATAATAGGTGGTTCATGTTAATGAAACTCAGGTTATATTAAAGAATAAAGTGTTTGTACCCGCACAACCAGTTTGCAAGAATCATGACACAAATGTGATCAAGGATGCATATCTTAGACGAAAGTCAAAGAGACTTTGTGACTTATTCTCAGGTGCATAGATCACAATTGGAGTATGATGTGGTTAAATCTCAAAATGAAATAAAGAGGTGCCCAAGACTGAGGCCTGGGCTGCCTTTTTGGTCTAATCATTTTCCTTGATTGTGTGTAGTTCATTCAAGACTATATCTGAAGATAAATGGATTGTGGATAGTGGATGCTCTCGACACATTACCAACAATCTTAACCTTCTCTCAAATGTAAAAGATATTCAAGGAGGTTATGTGTCTTTTGCTGGGAATCAAGGTTGTTTGATTACCAAAGAATGAGACGTTTCAAATGCGAGTGTCACATTTTAGAAAGTAGCTTATTGTGATAAAGTGGATCACAACTTACTGACTTTATCTCAGATTTGTGATAAAAAGTACTTCACTGTATTCACTGATAAGGATTGTATAATTCTGAAACCAGGTTATGCCATTCATGAAGATATGGTTGTCATGCGGTCTCCCCGATCGAGTGATATTTATGTACTGAATATGAGTACTATATTATTGTCTTCTTCAACTTCTTTGGAAACGTGTTTTGTCTCAAAAGAAACTGAGAAAGACTTGATCCTATGGCACAAGTGTATGTGTTATATTCACGTCAGAAAAACCATCTGTTGGCGAATGATTTGGTGGAAGTTGTTTAACTAAAGCACTTCAAATTGACGGATCACTGTGTTGCATGCAAGAAAGGCAAATAGAAGAAAAAGTCTCACCCAACAAAGTTAATTAACTCCGTTGATACTCCATTGGAACAACTTCATATGGATTTGTTTGGTCCAGTGAATCGTGCAAGTTTTGTGGGGGATTGTTACTGTTTAGTCGTGACTGATGACTATTCAAGGTACTCGTGGGTGTTATTTACGAGTTCAAAATATCAGACACCTGTTCTTGTGTAAAATTTGATCACTAAGATCGAATCACTTTACAAACATAAAATGAGACGTATTCGAAGTGATAATGGTACGAAGATCAAAACATTGCATTGGACTTTTTCTGTATTTTTAGAATGGTATATATCAGGAATTTAGTGCTCCATATCTACCACAACAGAACGGTGTTGGTGAGAGGAAGAACCGAACATTGATTGATGTTGCAAGAATGATGCTAGTAGATTCAAAGATGCCTATTCAATTCTGGAACGAATCTATGAACATTGCTTGTTATACGCTTAATTACGTTCTAACGGTTAAGAAGATTCAAAAGACAAGTTATAAGCTCTCAGCAACCGTAAACCTAATTTAAAGTTTCTTGAACCATTCGGGTGTCCTTGTACGATGCTGAAACGTGATGCGGGTAAATTCGATGAAAAGGCTATTGAAGGTTATTTTCTGGGCTATGTGTTGCCTAAGAAACGATTCTTTAACTTTTCTTCGGGTTGTGTAGTAGAATGGTACCATGTAGATGTCAAAGCATTACTACACCACCTGCCGCCAATGGGCCTCATTGGATGTTTGACCATGAGGAACTATTTAAGTCTTTTACTCCATCGGTTGAAGTACATAATGAAGATTTGGTTCATGCTTACTTAGAAGACCAAATGTTTTCTATACCAAGATCTTCTATTTATAATACTAATGGGGTACAAGATCAACCTGAGACGTCTGATAATGTTTCCATTTCATTAGATGATGCACATTTTCAAGATTCTTCTTCGCTACATTAGTTGAGAATCCAAAAGCTACTGAGGTACTGATAATGTTTCCATTTCATTAGATTATGCACATTTTGAAGATTCTTCTTCTGCTACATTAATTGAGAATCCAAAAGCTACTGAGGTACTTTTTGGAGAATCGTCTCATATTGTGGTTGCTAAAGAAAATCTTACTAATTCAAGTGATAATATTGTTTTTCCTGAAAATCCGATGCTTCGGATTAACACGTATCATCCTCATTATAAAAACATTGGTGATCTTAACGTAGGTGTCCGTATGAGACAAAAAATTGCTAACGTAACTGATGAGAATGCAATATTTGCTTATGCTGATATGCATACTTCAGGGATCATGAGTGCCGCCCGAAACGGGTTAAGAAGCCTATCCCAAAAAAGTGGGTGTTTAAATGTAAAAAAGATGATCGTGGAGGCTATACATAAATTACTTACCTATGTTGCCTTCATGAATCTTAAAGTTTATCAAATGGACGTTAATAGTGGGTTTCTTAACAGGGAACTTCATGAAGAGGTGTTTGTGAAGCAGCCTCCTGCTGCGGCGCCAAAAACTTAAAGTTTGTCAAATGGACGTTAGAAACGTACCGTGTCCCCGGCAGCGGCGCCAAAAACTTAGTGTTTTTGGCGCCAAAAACTTATAAACAATGATTAAATCAAGTTTTTGGCGCCGCTGCTGGGGACACGGTACGTTTCTAAGAACGATCAAGTTTTAATTTAATCATTTTTTTTAATTGTACAAATTTTATTTTATTTTATTCTATTTTCTATTATAATATATTATATATTTTTAAGGCTAGCCTAATCTTTACCTTTAATTACCTTTACCTTTACTCTAGTTTAATTGGCTTATACCTTAGTTTAGTTTTACTATTGCTTAGCCTAACTTTTAGCTTAATCTAAATAGTTTAACTTTTGATTTAATCCCATGTATGTCCTCTACATTCGACCTGAGCTTGTTTCTCCAATTTCTGAACCAGAACGACTCTTTCGTCAACGAACGCATAAACGGACTGCAGAAACTGCCGAAACAATTAAAGACGAGTCAGTAGACGCCACAACATTAGGATAAAATCAAACCGAAGAAATGATGGCGGCCCAAAACAACGTACCGAACATGAGCCAGTACGCCAAGCCAACTCTCGAAGGCTACAGCACTGGAGTGGCTCCACCCGATATCACCGAACATTTCGAAACCAAATCAAGCACCATTCATATGGTGGAAAATTCAGTTCAATTTCATGATCTTCTCGACGAATACCCTCTTTCTCATATATCTCGATTCATGCCCTAAGTAACCTATCAATTGTTGTTCAAAATCGATTATTCTTAATTAGGCTTAACTAAGATATGGTCTGTTCATTCCCTTATTAACCAATCAATTGTTGTTCAAATCGATGAATCTAATATTGTTGAACTCGTAATTACCTTAGGATCAAAGTGTAATAAACAAAAACTAATTTTAATGAGGTTTGGATTTTTGGAAAATTTTGAACATAATGTCTCTTTGTATTTTGCTATTTTCAATCTTTGCAGACTTGAACGAATGAGGTTCATTCGTTCAATCTGAGTTCTTATACGTTACAAATTTTCACACAAAACAAGGTGCACGAATGAGCACCCATTTGTTGGTTCATTCGTTAAAAAAGATTATGAATCAACACATACGTTATAATCTAACGTATAGCCATATATTCGTTATTCATTCGTTATCCATACATATCGATTGATGTACATTCGTTACCAGATCAGCGAAAGCGAATGTCTTAATAACAAATGGATTCCATTCGTTATTAAATACGTAGTGAATGACCATCATTCTTCATTTACAATAACGAATATGTTCCCATTCGTTACAACAGTGTAACGAATGGGATGGGTTAAATAAAAATGAGAGAATATTACTATTTTACCTTTTCAACTCATAAATAAATATCAAAAACCCATGTTTTGATAACAAATAACTTAAAATTACCTCAAAACGTAAAAACAAATACTTTAACATGTTTTACATTTAAACACATAACTTAAAGGTCGTGGGAAACTCTTTTTGTATTTTTCTTTTAAAAATTACCCCTTAGCTCAAAAACCGAAAATAAACCAGAAACAAAATATTTTTGGATTTTGAATATTTTCGAATAAAATTATTGAAACCTACCAAGGATCTAGTAGCGTCGATACATCAATTAACCAATACGAACACACGATTGATCAATACCTTAAATACATAATTTATTGATAAATATGGATGAATACATTATGATGTAAATAATAAGTTATGGAGAGAATTAACTTAGATCTAGATCTCTCTTTATGTACGTACATACCTTACTTATGAGCATGAGCAACATATATATAGTCCATATGCTCTAGTTCGTTAAGTTAGTCTAATTCGTTATATCTTCATAACGAGTTTGACACCATTCGTTATGATTCCATAATGAATGGTAATAACTTAATGAACTAGCTCTCATTCGTTATGCTTACATAACTAATGGGCTCATACCTTAACGAACTAGTCTAGTTAACTAACGAATGGACCTCATTCGCTATACAATCCATAGCGAATGAGCCATTTTAAATTAAATAAACAACCTAGACAATCTATAACTTTTTCGATTGCTACGGACACCAGAACCATGCACTAATAGACACCCCCTTTTCCATAGCTATTGAATACTTTAATCTTGAATACTTTAACTGCAAATCACCAATCACAAACCATGCACAAACAGACTCCCCCTTGAATGATGATTCTCAGGCTTGTGCAGACAAACAATCTTTAAATCTTTTTAGCAAACCAAAAACTTGTAGCTTCTCATATCAGATCACCCCCTCAAGGTGAGCAACTCTTGGAGATCGTCCCGATCATCCATTAGCGTATGATATGGTTTCATCTTTCAACAATCAACAACAAGTCATCAGCTATCCGTCAGCACCGGTAAAGAAAAACATATCTTTACGTTTAACCTCATCACACATCTTCATGAAAAACCCGATCATTCAACATCTTTCACTTCGGTTTTCCCTCACTTGATAACGCGTATCCCAAATATACTCTTTGAAGCTATTCCACAACTCATTTGCAAAGATGCACTAATGTTTGGGCATATGATTCAGAGTTCCAACCTCCACTAATAAATTCAGAACGATCAAATTCTTAAATCTAATGACACGACTCGTATATTCTTCAATAAGATCAACCCGTTCAAGAATCGTCCCCCTCAACAGAAGTAATCCGCCGAATACTCCTAGCTAATATAGTCAGGATCAATGTCCCTCAGAAAGAAGTAAACGAAAAGACACTCGTATCCCACATAGTCAGGTTTCAATCTTGAATAAGTCAATCACCAATCGAAGAACAACTACAGTCTTGAACGTAGTCAACCGTAGCAATGCAAGCATGAATTACCACCCGAATTGCAGTAATTTTCAAGAAACCTTGAAAACGTAGGAAGATGCAAGTCAAATAAACTCATATGAAAGTTTTTATCTCCCCCTTTTCTTGACAAATTCAGCAAGGTCTTGAATAATCTCCAAAATTCACAAACAAAACTCCTTCTTAAATTACACAAGGGCTCCCCCTCGACCAGTTGAAAGGCGTTAAAAGTCGGCCGGAAAGTATGTCACCAAAATTTGAAAGAAGAGTACCCAATACATTAGGAATATCTAAGAAAAATTCCGGTTAAGAAAAATTTTTCCGATTTTCCCGCCAAAAATTCATCGAAAATTATCGAAAAATAAATATTTTCCCCAAAATTTTCAAGAATGAAATCTCACTCACGAGGAGTGATCAGGAAAATTGCGCAAGAAAAATTTTCCCGCCAAATAACTTATTTTTAAACGAATCACCTCTCCTTTCGTTATAAATATCCACACCATTCGTTAACTTAGTCCGTGCTCTCCATTCGTTAAATTAATCACCATTCGTCAACCAGTCACTCTTTCGTTACACACTTGACGAATCTACTCATTCGTTATAACTTACCATCTTAATTCGTTATAACAGTTACACGAATGGCCTCCCATTCGTTAAGATTTCCACTTCGTCATACACATAACGAATTACCTTAATTCTTTACCAATACCTTAACGAATTAACTTAACGAATTACCTTAATGAATTAACTTAATTCATTACATTTAACTTAAGGAATTTCCTTAATTCGTTATCTTTAATTTAACGAATTAGCTTCACGAATTACCTTAATTCGTTATACTCTTAACTTAACGAATCTTCAAAACGAATTACCTTATTTCGTTATAAATTACCATCTTAATTCGTTAAAATCCCGCAACGAAATAGCTACAGTAGATTCGTTAAACTTCCATAACGAATCAGCTACAGTAACATAACGAATTAGGTTGTTGGATCTGAACTGTTCGCCGGAAAAACGGATTTCGCCAGAAAAAACAGTTACATGGCCGGAAAATTGTAGATCTGGCCGGAATCTGCAAATCCAAGCTTCATCCATGGCAGATACGTCAAAACACCAAAATATATCATGAAAATCACACCGAACACTCGAATTTTCATTCTCATCACGAATTTAACAACCAATTAACTTAACATACAATCTATCATCATAAACCGAATCAAACCATAACATACTCTTCCATGGCAAATCACTCAATTCACCATAAATTAACACCAAATTAAACAGGATGATTCGTTTTATCTCAACATACACGAATCTACAATCAATTCCACCAATAACACACTAATTTACTCCAGATCTGACAAAACCCGATGAACACGAAAAACACGAATTAACTTCAGATTCATACCTTAATCGATGCACCGAGAGCAGCCGTCTGCTCTAATACCAATTATTGAAACCTGCCAAGGATCTAGCCACGTTGATACATCAATTAAACAAAATGAACACACGAGATCTAAACATTAAATACATAGTTTATTAATAAATATGGAAGAATACATTATGGTGAATAATAAGTTATGGAGAGAATTAACTTAGATCTATATCTCTCAATATGTACGTACATACCATACTTATGAGCATGAGCAACATATATATATAGGCCATATGCTGTAGTTCGTTAAGTTAGTCTAATTCGTTATATCTTCATAACGAGTTAGACACCATTCGTTATGATTACATAACGAATGGTAATAACATAACGAACTAGCCCTCATTCGTGATGCTTCCATAACGAATGGGGTCATATCTTAACGAACTAGTCTAGTTAACTAATGAATGGACCTCATTCGCTATACAATCCATAGTGAATGGGCCATTTTACATTAAATAAACAACCTAGACTATCTATAACTTATTCGATTGCTACGGACACCAAAACCGTGCACTAACAAAAAGTAAAACTAAGACAAATATGAAATATAATCTACGAAAGCAGTACATATTTTTGTGAGTTCAGCAAAGAATCATATTGATCAAGAAATCCTCGATACCTGGTTTATTCTTCATCATTTATTATGGCAAGTGTTTAGTCGGCCAATGATATTGTTTTCCACTTAAATCTTATAACAAAGTTTTCAAGTATTTCTATGATATGTTTAAGTTTCGATTAAGGCACAAGATATCAGAAACTATCAGCCTCTAATTTTAGTTCGGGCTTAATTTGATTTTTACCATGTCACCACAACTTAACTTAAACCATTAAGCATGTTTATCAAAATATATGATTTATAGTATTTAGCAATCTTAGCAAATAATCCACGCTACAAGGTATCCACCAAGTTTCCTTTACTATGAATGAGTATGCACAAGTTCATCTGTAAGTCTTGAAGACATTGTATCCCCCGGGGTTCGTTTCTCATTGCTATTAAGACGTATGCAATGGAGGAAAAATTTATGTCTAACAACGTGTTTGATCAAGTCAGTTGTGGATTTGTACGAAGTGCAGCTGTGATCAAGTTTATTGACTTATAAGTGTTCGCTCTTAAAGCATTTTTAATATTCATGTTTATGAATACCCAGATGATAAACCTTATAAATACTCATAGTGTCCCGAAACCTGACGCATCCCATCAATACAGGATATGAGGCCATAAGACCATAAATCATTGAAGTGTTAATCATTAACTAGACGCTTTTATTTTGATTTTTTTTCTTTTGGTGATCAAACAAACTTACGGCTTGAGTATGATAGGCTATTACTTTTCTGCCTTCATTACCAATATTTTTGCAAGACACTAACACCTCTTTCAATATGACATTTTCTTATGTTTATATCACATACTTTACCCTAGTTGTTTGTTTAAGACCTACCAATGCACCAATACAATTAAGCACACTGTCTTTTATGCCTATTTTTATATTGAAATTTAGGATATAAATTATCAATGTACTATCATTTTATCTTTTTGCTTCAAAACTAATATTGAGGAGCACATTTTTTTTAATTTTTTTGGATTTTTGAAATATTTGAATGTTTTTGGATTTTATTTGTGCATACTGAAAGCACAATATATATGCATTTTCCCATTTTCACCCCCTAAATACCAAAATAGTTAAAGAAAGAAAAATAATAAATAAACAAATGCACAAAAACATAAAATTTTTACCCGAGCTTTGGGATATCAGCATGATATTTTAATCCATTTAAAGGAAGCAAAAATTTAAATCTTGTGTTATCAAATGCTTTGGTAAAAAGGTCTGCCTTTTGGTGATCCGTGTGTACCGATTCTATGTCAATTAGTTTATTTTCTTATCAGTCATGGATAAAATGATAATGAATCGTTTAGAGTGGTGCATGGGGTTCTTCATTATACATATGGCAGCAAAGTTGTCAATAAAGATGAGTAGTAAGAAACTTCAAACCGTAATCCAGCAAGTGTTGTTGGCTCCATATAATCTGTGAACAGCAACTCGAGGCTGCCACGTCTTCGGCTTCAACGGTTGAAGTGGAGACCGTTGTCTACTTCTTACAATGTCAGGAAACAAGCCAGTTTCCAAAAAATTGACAATCCGCCGTCGTAGACTTGAAGTTGATCTTGCATCCTCCATAATCAAAATCTGAAAAAGCAATAAGATCCAAGCTATCATCCTTGGGATACCATAACTCGATGTAAGGATTACCGCTCAGATAGAGGAAAATACGCTTCACAGCCGCCAGATGGGTCACTCGGGGACTCCCTTGATACCTAGCACACACGCAAACAGAAAACATTATATTAGGATGTGATGAAATTAAGTACATTAAAGAATTAATCATAGCTCGGTAAAGGGTCCGATCAACAGTGTCTTTCAATTCATCCGGTGACAAATTGTGACCCACAGGAAGAGAAGTAGAAGGGACTTTTCTGGCAGCTATCTTGAATCGGCTCAAGACATCGTTCACATACTTCGCCTGATGAATAAAAACGTCGTCTTCAGACCGTTGAACCTGCAATCCTAAAAAGAAATTCATTTGCCCATCAAGCTCATCTCGAATTTGATTTACTTCGACTTCTTGAAGTCCTTACATAACTTGTCGTTTGTTGAACCAATTATAATATCATCAACATTAATCTGGACAAGGAGCAGATCTTCTCCAATTGTCTTGTGAAACAGAGTACAATCCACAATCTCTCGTTTGAAGCCACTATCAGAAAGATGGTCAGCAAGTGCATTATACCCAGCTCTCGGGGCTTGGTGTATACCATATAGAGCATTGTTTAATCGGTAAACACGGTCTGGATAGTCTGGATCTTCAAAACCAGGAGGCTGCTTCACAAACACCTCTTCATGAAGTTCCCTGTTAAGAAACCCACTATTAACGTCCATTTGATAAACTTTAAGATTGATGAAGGCAACATAGGTAAGTAATATATGTATAGCCTCCACGATCATCTTTTTTACATTTAAACACCCACTTTTTTTTGATAGGCTTCTTAACCCTTTCAGGTTTATCAATGAAATCTCAAACACCCAGTCACTCAAACTGTTGCAACTCCTATTGCATTACTTCAACCCATGAAGAATCTTTAAGTGCCATTGGGACACTCGTTGGCTCAACTTGGGATAAGAAACAAGTGTATCGGGTGACACTCATGATCCCTGAAGTATGCATATCAGCATAAGCAAATATTGCATTCTCATCAGTTACGTTAGCAATTTGTTGTCTCATACGGACACCTACGTTAAGATCACCAATGATTTTATCATGAGGATGATACGTGTTAATCTGAAGCATCGGATTTTCAGGAACAACAATATTATCACTTGAATTAGTAAGATTTTCTTTAGCAACCACAATATGAGACGATTCTCCAAAAAGTACCTCAGTAGCTTTTGGATTCTCAACTAATGTAGCAGAAGAAGAATCTTCAAAATGTGCATAATCTAATGAAATGGAAACATTATCAGTACCTCAGTAGCTTTTGGATTCTCAACTAATGTAGCAGAAGAAGAATCTTCAAAATGTGCATCATCTAATGAAATGGACACATTATCAGACGTCTCAGGTTGATCTTGTACCCCATTAGTATTATAAATAGAAGATCTTGGTAGAGAAACATTTGGTCTTCTAAGTAAGCACGAACCAAATATTCATTATGTACTTCAACCGATGGAGTAAAAGACTTAAATAGTTATTCATAGTCAAACATCCAATGAGGCCCATTGGCGGCAGGTGCTGTAGTAATGCTTTGACATCTACATGGTACCATTCTACTACACAACCCGAAGAAAAGTTAAAGAATCGTTTCTTAGGCAACACATAGCCCAGAAAATAACCTTCAATAGCCTTTTCATCGAATTTACTCGCATCACGTTTCAGCATCGTACAAGGACACCCGAATGGTTCAAGAAACTTTAAATTAGGTTTACGGTTGCTGAGAAGCTCATAACTTGTCTTTTGAATCTTCTTAACCGTTAGAACGTAATTAAGCGTATAACAGGCAGTGTTCATAGATTCATTCCAGAATTGAACAAGCATCTTTGAATCTACTAGCATCATTCTTGCAACAACAATCAATGTTCGGTTCTTCCTCTCGCCAACACCGTTCTGTTGTGGTAGATATGGAGCACTAAATTCCCGATATATACCATTCTAAAAATACATAAAAAGTCCAATGCAATGTTTTTGATCTCCGTACCATTATCACTTCGAATTCGTCTCACTTTATGTTTGTAAAGTGATTCGATCTTGGTGATCAAATTTTACACAAGAACAGGTGTCTGATATTTTTAACTCATAAATAACACCCACGAGTACCTTGAATAGTCATCAGTCACGACTAAATAGTAACAATCCCCCACAAAACTCGCACGATTCACTGGACCATACAAATCCATATGAAGTTGTTCCAATGGAGTATCAACGGAGTTAATTAACTTTGTTGCGTGAGACTTTTTCTTCTATTTGCCTTTCTTGCATGCAACACAGTGATCGGTCAATTTGAAGTGCTTTAGCTAAACAACTTCCACCAAATCATTCGCCAACAGATGGTTTTTCTGACGTGAATATAACACATACGCATGTGCCATAGGATCAAGTCTTTCTTAGTTTCTTTTGAGACAAAACACGTTTCCAAAGAAGTTGAAGAAGACAATAATATAGTACTCATATTCAGTACATAAATATCACTCGATCGGGGAGACCGCATGACAACCATATCTTCATGAATGGCATAACCTGGTTTCAGAATTATACAATCCTTATCAGTGAATACAGTGGAGTACTTTTTATCACAAATCTGAGATAAAGTCAGTAAGTTGTGATCCACTTTATCACAATAAGCTACTTTCTAAAATGTGACACTCGCATTTGAAACGTCTCATTCTTTGGTAATCAAACAACCTTGATTCCCAGCAAAAGACACATAACCTCCTTGAATATCTTTTACATTTGAGAGAAGGTTAAGATTGTTGGTAATGTGTCGAGAGCATCCACTATCCATAATCCATTTATCTTCAGATATAGTCTTGGATGAACTACACACAATCAAGGAAAATGATTAGACCAAAAAGGCAGCCCAGGCCTCAGTCTTGGGCACCTCTTTATTTCATTTTGAGATTTAACCACATCATACTCCAATTGTGATCTATGCACCTGAGAATAAGTCACAAAGTCTCTTTGACTTTCGTCTAAGATATGCATCCTTGATCACATTTGTGTCATGATTCTTGCAAACTGGTTGTGCGGGTACAAACACTTTATTCTTTAATATAACCTGAGTTTCATTAACATGAACCACCTATTATGGATTCACGTCATGAAATATGATATGAGTCTCATCAAGGTGAGCTTGAACCGGTTGCCTTTTCAGAATTTCCTTAACTGAAGGAACCTTTGATGGTTATCCCTTAGTTACAGGCTTTACATTTTTATGACTCCTAGTTCCACAATTTCTTACTACATAACCTCGTTCACCACATGAGAAGCACGTTCTCATTTCTACAAAAGGACTTTGAGGTTTAGTATTGGCTTGTGAAACATGGGGTTGAAAAGATTCAATCGAAACTTTGACATTATCAAAAGTATCAATAGTTACAGCCTTTTCTTTCATATAAAATTCTAGATTAGAACACTCAGAGAAACTTTGTAAATTATCAGTTCCAGTTGAACTAACAAAATTCATAGGTTTCACAAAGTTTATTTTCTGTTTTAAGATTTGTTTAATGACTGGTTTGTTTGATAATTTGGATCTTGTAAAATCTTATTCAAGGTATTTTAAGCTTGAGATTTCATTATGAAAGAACTCTAAATCATTTCTGGTTTGATCAAGTGTAACGGAATGTCTTTCTCATCGAAAACCTTGTTCACACCTTTCAATTTAAAAACCCTTCTTGAAGTTGCTTTACATGCAGATGGGTTAATGAAATTCATTAAGTCCTCATCAGAAATCGTAGGTCTTTCTGATTCCTTGGTGTTTACCTTTGATTTTTCTGATTTGTTCACTTTGGATGTACTTGAACCATATAGAGCCTCCTAATATTCATGAGGTTCACATAAAATGTTATTAGAACGTCGAATGTTCATTTCTTTGTGTACAGTTTTTGGTTCAAATACTTCCTCAATGACAACTTCCTCAACAATTTCAACAAAAACTCTGTTTCTTTAGATATGAGATCCTTGAGTTGATAATTGACAAGCTGGTGTTTCTTGGTTAATGTATTTTAGTTTGTCACATGATTAACTGACTCAACTTTAGAAAAATTAACATTTTAAAGAATTGTTATTAATAATATTGTCTTCTTTTCCAGTAAATGAATTGTTTGAGTAGTCATTATGAAATGGTGGAGGCACCCCAACAAAACCTAAACCTGTTTTAGACCCTTTCTGCTTACCAGATACTTCAATTATTTCCTTTAGCAGAAAAGATGAATTTCTAAACTTTCCTAACTTGTTCTTAACTCAAGAACTTCATTCAAGTTTAGTGACTTTTGTTCTTAACTTGAGATCTCTTGAAACCGCTTATCAATGATAATCAGTTTTTTTGAAAGTTTTGCTTTCAAATCATGATTACTATTCAAAAATTCATCAATTTTTAATTTTGATCTTTTCTCAATATCATAGGATTTCCTATAGTTTCCACGAATTATAGCAAGATCTTTCATCAGTGTCTCATTATGAGCATGAATTAATGTTAGTTCACGGTTTTGTCGTCTCGAGTCTTTGTAATTATCATTTTGTAATTGACCAATATTTTAATATTAAGGGCATTGATGTAATTTACTTTAGTTTGTTAAGGTAAGGCTAATTCGTTAAGGATGTTTAACGAATTAGACAATTTGTCAAATGTAATGTCTAGTTCGTTATGTATGTTCCCATTCGTCATGGAATGTTGACGAATGGGGGCATAACGAATCAAAGATTCGTTATGCTTTCCTTTGAGAGTCTGTAAGTAAACGAACTGGATCCAATTCGATATGGGATGTGCAACGAATTGGTTCCATCGTCTATTTATTGGCAGTTCCTTCCATGTTAATTTAAGTATTGATTATTGGAGTAACGAATCTCTGTCCAATTCACTCTCGATCAATCCGTCATCTAAAGTATATTACTATTACACATTTCTAATAACTAATATACATATATATAACCTAATTAAGAGTATTATCTAGAACTAGATTCGCTTAAGGTATTAGATCTACAACTGATAATCGATATCGTTTAGATCTAATCCGTGTTTAACAAGTGGTATCAGAGCTTTCGGTGTTCTGATTGTTCTTGATTTAGTGTTATTAATTCATTAATTGAAGTGTTTCGGTTTTATTAAGTTTATTTTGAATTTGATCTAATTAACAGCTGAATCTAAGGAAGGTTGGATTGGATTGGATTGGGAATTTGATTTGGTTTTTGTTTCGATCGATATGGATACGGAACACGGGATGTAATTGGTATTAATTGGCAATTGTTTATGTGGTTAATGTATATAGGATTGTGATAGTTGGAATCGCGATTCGTTTACGAGTATTTTGGATCATAACTTAGATGAATTGGTTGAGTATTGGGTTTGTATTACAAATTTGATACTGATGTTAGTGTTCTTGATTCTGGAAATTTTTCCAAAATTTTGGAAACGACGTTTGAAGGTTTGAAGATTGAACAATGGCATTAATTCGTTATGGTTGATTCGTTACACGAGTTAATTCGTTATACTTGATTCGTTACACACGTGTCCTCTATCAAACAGATTCGTTATCTTTTTCTGAACAGAATCGTGCCACATGTCAAAAGTTGTTATAACCGTCTAATAACTTCATTCGTTAGTTACTGTAGGTGATTCGTTATCAACAGTAATCAATTCGTGTCCTTGGATTCGTTACTGATTCGTCTACTTGATTCGTCATCTTGATTCGTCAATTTGATTCATCATCTTGATTCGTCAATTCAATCAGTCAACGATTCGTCAACAGTCTGTTACTAATTCGTTAGTGACGTGTCCTTGATTCGTCTCTAATTAATTATAATCTAATTCATTACCAGTTCGCCATAAGTCCTGATTTGTTACCTCATCTGATTTGTTACCTAAGTCTGATTCGTCACAAAAGTTTCTTTTTAAACCCTTGAGTTGGACTTTTTGGTCAAACTTGAACTTGTTATAATGGCTGGATTTTATGCGTTAGCATCTCAAAACGTGCTGATGCAACAGATGTTACACTTGGATGCTAAAATTGGATCTCCTCCAAATGTCCTCGACTGATGAAATTCAGTGATTTTGCCAAATGGGAACCTCAATTTTGAGCACATCTTGGCTCTGTGTATCCCGACTGCTCAAGATGTCTTGATGATGTTTACACTATACCTATGATTGGTGATGAGACTTCTGGTTTTACCCCTAAAGCTTTCATAATATTCTCAAAAGGAAAAGAAGGCATTAGAGATCGAGACAAAAGCGTATTTGACTCTTACTATGGCATTACCAGATAATATATTCCATCAAGTTGGAAGCATTAAGATCAGTGCTTCTTTGATTCAACACATTAGAATGAGAAGCATGGGTAATACTGAGGAAAGAAAGAAAGTAATGTTAGAGTTCCAAACCCAAAACTTTAACTTACTCAAAGGTGGAACTGTTGAGGAAATGACTACTCGTTTCAATCATTTAATTGCTGAAATGAACAAATTAAAGATGGAACCTTCTGAATCTGACAAGATTGATACAGTTAAAAATGCTTCACCTAGTTCATACTTAACCTTCCTGATGGTGTTGAAGGAGAATAATTATTTCAAAAATGAATATTTGACTGCTTCTGACTTTATGCAAAAAATTGAGGCTCGAGAATATGATTTGAAGTGTCAAAAGTCATCAAAAGAAAGTCAAGATCCATCCTTCTATGGTGGATATATGACTTTGAGCACCACAGTATCTCCGATCACTGCATTTTTTAATAAAAATGCGAACAACTTATAGTGATCCAAGTGTATGCTTTTTGGCATCTGCAGGTTCTGGATCTTCTGGAGGTTCTGTAACTTCGACTACTGCAAGTCAATTCTCAGCACCACCTAACGTGGACATGAAAGAGGTTAAACAATTTTTTTCCTTTTTGTGTGCTTTCATGACTTCTTATGAGAACTTGGTTGGTAGTAAAATTGCCATAAGTGAGTTAAATGATGAAGATTATGACCAAATCGACCATGATGATTTGGAGCTCATGGATTTAAATTGGAATATGGAAATAATAGTAAGAAAAGTGAAGAAGTTCATGCAAAGAATTGGCAAAGATCTTCCATCGTTAAACATGAGGGTTGGGTTTGATAAGCTGAAAGTTAAGTGCTATAACTGCCAAGAGTTTGGACACTTTGCCAAAGAGTGTTACAAACCAAAGAAAGAATATACTGGACCTCGAAGTCAAAATAGAAGTTCTTATGTGAAAAAGAGTAATGATGCTGATAAGCCTTCTGGAAGCAAACTGTCTGCTTCTGGATCACAAGCGTTGCTATCTACTGTTGATGGAACTGATTGGATAAATGGTTGTTGTGCAACGACAATCAAGCTAACTTGGCTATGATTGGGTTAAACGAGGGTTTTAGTGATGCAAGTGGGAATGAGCTATCTTCTGACAACGACACTGAGTCTGATTCTAAAGATTCATGTGAAATGCAGCCAACCACGTTTGCTTGTATGGCTAAGTTTGATGAGGTTAGTTCTTCTATTCCTAACCCTGTTGATATATCTGTCAATGTGCCTTGTGTGGATTGTGAGACAATTAAGCCTAAGTTAAAATCATTGAAAGATCATAATGATCATTTAGTGAAAGAAATTGCATCGCTTAAGGATACTTATAGACAATATATTGAATCTCAAATGAGATCTCGAGAGAAATTAGAAGCATTGTCTACAAGTATTCATGATCTAAAAGCTGAGTTGTTAGTCAAATAACAATTAATGATAAAAAATTTCAAGAAATCTTGAAACATCGATCCAAGATAAATGAGCTTGAGAATGAAGTTCTTGAGTTGAAAAATAAGTTGGGCAAATTTAGAAACTCATCATTTTTGCTAAATGAAATAATTGAAGTAACTGGTAAGCAAAAAACATTCTAAAAAGCGTGTAGGTTTTGTTGAACTACCACCACCGTTTCATAATGACTATATTGCAAATCCTTTTGCTAGAAAAGAAGAAGTGGTTGTTAATGCGCCTGTTATTTCAGAAAAACCTAAACCAGTAAAATCTAATCATGTTAAAGCCTAATGGTCAACTCAAAAACATCATGTTGAAAGCAACAAAGTCTTTATTGAGAATGTTGAGAAAGTTATCATTGAGGATGTGTTTAAACCCGAAGTGATACACAAAAATCAGAACATTCCAAGTTCGAATCACATTCTATGTGACCTCATGAATTCGAGAAAGATTCATATGGTTCAACCACAACTCAAGTGAAAAAGGAGAAAATTGTTAAATCAGTGAAGGCTAAGAAATCATATAAGCCTAAAATTTCTGATAAGGAATCGATGCGTTTTATCAATCCTGTTGCTTCTAAGCCAACAATTGGTCGTGTTTTTAAGCTTAAAGGGATAAGCACTATGTTCACTGAGGAAGACATTCTGCTTGATATCATCAAACCCGAATTGATTGAAAGTGTCTTTCACAATGAAACTTCAAAAGTGCAAGACCTTGAAAACAAGTTTGTGAAATCCAAGACCTCAAAAGTAGTAGATCCGTTGATAAAATCAAAAAGTTTGTTAAAACTGCTTAAAATGTTCGGTTTGTAAAATCAAATGTAACTGAATCTTCACAAAGCTTTTTTAATTGTTCAAATCTGGATTACATTAAACGGAAATCCGTGACTTTTGATGACTTGGATAAAGGTCTCATTGCTGGATTTTATCATCAACCTTCGGTTGCACATGTTTCTTCTAAACCGTCACATGAACGTGTTGACATGAAAACATGTTTTCTCTGTGGTGAACATGGTCATGTAGTCAGAAAACGTGGTCTGAAGAAATCCCAAAATCTTCACCCATTTATCAAGGAACAATCCCAACTCGTTCCTGTGATCAAGGAGATTTTGAGAAGACCAATGTCTTTCAATGATGAAACTCACATTATATTTTCTGATGTGAATCCTCGAAAGGTGATTCAGGTTAATGAAAATATAAGTAATGTTAAGCCCATGTTTGTTCCTACTTAACCTATTTGCAAAAATGTGAATACAAATATTGTTCAAGCTGCATACTTGCGAATAAACTCTAAACGTCTTATGACTTATTCACAAGCAGCTAAGCAGCATTTGGATTCATTGAATCTTAAAACTTCAAGAGAAATTTAAGAGGTGCCCAAGACTAAGGCCTGGGCTGGCTTTTTGAACTGATCATTTTCTTTTCATGTGTAGGGTTTATCCAAGACCCTTTCAGGTGAAAATTGGATAATGGATAGTGGACGCTCTCGTCACATTACAGACAACATCGATCTTTTAATAAATGTAAAAAATATGCAAGGAGGGTATGTTGCATTTGCTGGTAATTCCGGAGGTATGATCACTAAAGAGGGTGATGTGTCAAATGGGTGCATCATGTTTTAATAAGTCAACTATTGTGATAAAGTTGATCACAATCTGTTGAGTGTGTCACAAATATGTGATAAGAAATACATTACCGTATTTACTGATAAAAAATGTCTAATTCTAAAACCGGGATACGTCATTCCCGAGGACATGGGTGTCATGATTTGTCCTCGATAAAATGATATTTATGTGTTGAACATGTCTTTTAAAGTATCAACTTCTATGGAAACGTATTTTGTTTCTAAAGCAACTAAGAAGAACACGATTCTCTTGCACAGAAGAATGGAACATAATAATGTCAGGAAAATGAATTAATTAACTGCAAATGATCTGGTTGACGGTGTTTCTTTGAAACATTTTAAGTTATCTAACCACTGTGTTGCTTGTAATAAGGGCAAACAAAAGAAGAAGTTACACCCATCTAAGTTAATCAATACCATTGATACTGAACGACTTCATATTGATTTGTTTGGTCCTGTGAATCGTGCGAGCATTTCTGGTGATTGGTATTGTCTAGTAGTCACTGATGATTATTCAAGATATTCATGGGTCTTATTTATGAGTTCAAACGATCAGACACCCATTCTGGTTCAAAATTTAATCACTAATATCGAATCACTATACAAACTGAAAGTGAGACGTATTCGAAGTTATAATGGTACGGAGTTTAAAAACAATGTATTGGATTTCTTTTGTGTTCAAACGGGTATCCATCGAGAATACAGTGCTCCTTAGGTACCACAACAGAATGGGGTGGCTGAAAGGAAATATATAACATTTATTGAAGCAGCAAGAACAATGCTTGCATATTCTAAACTTCCTATTCAATTCTGGAATGAGGCTGTGAATACTGCTTGCTACATGCTCAATCGTGTTTTAACTGTAAAGAAGCTTCAAATGACGAGTTATGAGCTTCTGAACAAGCGTAAGCCTAATTTAAAGTACTTGGAACCATTTGGGTGTCCTTGTACCATGTTGAAGAACGATGCGGGAAAATTTGAAGAAAAAGCAATTGAAGGTTATTTCTTAGGTTACACATCACCTAAGAAACGTGTATTTAACTTTACTTTGGGCTGTGTAGAGGAGTGGTACCATGCTGATTGCCAAAGGTATACCACACCTTCCCAAAGTAAAGGACCTGATTGGATGTTCGACTATGAAGGTTTACTTAATTCATTCACTTAAATGGTCGATCAACCTGAGGAAGACTTGGTGCGTGCGTATTTGGAAGACCAATACTTACCTCCAAGATTTTCTGTTTCTAATCATGAAGACACTCCACAAGATGATCTTCCTGATGTATCTGATGTGATTTCTATATCTTCAGATCATAGTCAGTTTCTTGACTCTTCCTCGGCTCCATTTCCTGAAACACATGAGATTGTTGAATCGTCTCATGATGCTGAGGAGAATCTCACTAATTTAACAGACAATGTTGTTGTGCCTGAGAATCCTATCCTTAGGATTCATAATTATCATCCACATGAAAACATTAATGGGGAACTTGATGTAGGTGTGCAAACACGTCATCAAGTTGCTACTTCTGGCAAGTCTAACATATTGTGTGCTTATGCGGATTTACATTCTTCAGGAATCATGAATCATGCCAAATACACTTGCTTTCTATCTCAAGTGGAGCCAACGACTACTCGTATGGCACTTGAAGATCCTTCTTGGGTAGAAGCGATGCAAGAGGAATTGCAACAGTTTAACCGAATGGGTGTATGGGATCTCATCGATAAACCGGCTAGAGTTAAGAAACCTATATCTATGAAGTGGGGATTTAAATGTAAAAAGGACGATCGTGGGGTGATTGTGAGAAACAAAGCACGGTTAGTGGTGAAAGGTTTTCATCAACAAGAGGGAATATATTACACTGAGGTATATGCTCCAGTCGCAAGGTTGGAAGCTATACGTATATTTCTGGCTTATGCGGCTTACAAGAATATTAAAGTTTATTAGATGGATGTGAAAAGTGCTTTTCTCAACAGAGAATTACAGGAGGAAGTGTTTTTTCTGTAGCCTGCTGGCTTTGAATATCCTGATTATCCGGACCGAGTTTACCGTTTAAACAAGGCCCTGTATGGTCTACAACAAGCCCCGAGAGCTTGGTATGGCACGCTTACTGACCATCTTACCGATAACGGCTTCAAGCGAGGGATTGTAGACTGCACATTATTTTATAACAATGTTGGTGATGACCTGCTACTCGTCCAAATATATGTCAACGACATTATCTTTGGGTCAACAAATGACAAGTCATGTAAGGATTTCTATAAGTCAATGCAAACAAAGTTTGAAATGAGCTTGATGGGAGAGATGAACTTCTTCTTAGGGTTGCAGGTTCATCAGTCTGACAAAGGAATCTTCATTCATCAGACGAAGTAAGTGAATGATGTCTTGAGCCTATTCAAGATAACTACCGGAAATATCCCTTCAACTCCTCTCCTTGTGGGTCACAATTTATCACCGGATGAATTGGAGGATACCGTCGATACTACCTTTTATCGAGCGATGACAGGTTCTTTAATGTATCTTACTGCTTCTCGACCTGACATAAAGTTTGTAGTTTGTTTATATTCTAGGTACCAAGCAAGTCCCCAAGTGACTCACCTGGCAGCGGTAAAGCGTATACTTCAATATCTTAGGGGTAATCCTAACATCGGGTTATGGTATCCTAAGGACGATAGTTTCGATTTCACTGCGTTTTCCAATTTAGACTATGGAGGGTGCAAGATCAGCTTTAAATCGACCACAACAGGTTGTCAATTCCAAGGAATCCGGCTTGTTTCTAGGTAGTGTAAGAAGCAGAAAACGGTCCCCACTTTAACCGCCGAATCCGAATACGTGGTAGCCTCGAGTTGTTGTTCACAGGTTTTATGGATCCAGCAACACTTGTGGGATTACGGTTTGAAGTTTCTTACTACTCCCATCCTTGGTTTAAAAAGCGCGCCTGAGGCGAGCCGAGGCGAGAGGCGACCTAAGGCGAGAGCTTCATCGCTTTTGCCTACTCAAGGAGAGAAATGTTCAAAAGGCGAAAGTTAGGCGCTATTTTTAGGCAAAAAGCGGCCTGAGGCGAAGCCGAGGCGAACCCGAAGCGAGCGCCTTACGTACAGATGTCGTGTTTATGCATCAAAATGTTGTAAAACATGTTGTTTAGGTTGTACATGTAGATAATTTATATATTAAATCATATATAACATCTATTTATTGCTACATTTAGAGTTAGGATGCTAAAAACATAAGATATATATTTATAAAAATTATATAAAAACCTTACGCCTCATATACGAAAAGCTTTCGCTTTTTGCGCTTTGCGCTTCAGTTTTAGACCTCATCGCTTTTGTTCGCCTCTCGCTTTTTAAAACCAAGCTCCCATCTATATTGATAACTCTGCTGCTATAAGTATCACCAAGAATCCCGTGCAACACTCAAAAATTAAACATATCGAAATTCGATATCATTTTATACGGGATTTCTTTGAAAAGAAATTAATTGACATTGAGAAAGGCACAACGATTTTCTAAAAGCCTATCTGTTTACCAAGGCATTTGATAAAACACGTTTTAACTTTTTGCTTGGTTTAAATGGATTAAAAACTCTTACTAATATCCTGAAACAAGGATAATTATCATTATTTTCTTTTTATTTTTCTTTCTTTTAATTTTTATGTTTTGTTTTTTGGGGTGAAATAGAAAATACAAAAATAATATGCTTTTTGTTTGTATAGATAAAATTCAAAAACATTAAAATTTTGAAAAATATAAAAATATTGTGATTTGTGTTTAAATTATTTTGAAAAATCCAAAAACATTAAAAATTTTGAAAATACAAAAAGATTATTACTTTTTGTTAAAATAATTTAAAATTTTGAAAAATAAAAAATATTGTGTTTTTCAGTTTGAAAAGAAAAATCCAAAAAGACAAAAAGATTGTGTTTTAAATTATGTATAGAGAAAAACCAAAAAGATTTTTGCAAATTATATCATTTATTTATATTTGAAGGACATATACTTGTATATGTTTGGTCCTGATGTTTACTTGTAAATGCTTGGGATAGCCATTTACCTGATAATTGAAAGTGACTCGGGCGACTATTATGCGTTTTTATTTAATTCCCTCGCTGAAAATTATGTCGGTTATTTAAATTTGTGGAACATGCTTGCATGTTTTGGTCCTGTTATCTACTTGTGGATTGATAGGATAGCCATTTATCTATAGACTATAAGTAACTGGGGCGATTGAATTTATTTTTATGCTTCTTAAATATTTTGAGTTTTGAAGCAAAAAGAGAAAATAATAGTACATTGATCATCTGGTTCCACATCCAAAAAGAATAAGCTTAAAAGATTGAGTGCTTAATTGCATTGGTGCATTGATAGGTCTTATACAAGCTGTTAGAGTAAAGTATGTGATATAAACATAAAGAAACGCCAAATTGAAAGAGGTGTCAGCCTCTACCAAAAATCTCAATAATGATGGCAGAAATGTAATAGCCTGTCATACTCAAGCCTTATTTCTGTTTGATCACCAAAAACAAAATAAGTTTGATAAAAAAGCTTTAGGATTCTGACACTGTGACTTTTTATGCGGTTTAATCATCTGGGTATTCATATGCATGAATAGTTCAAACGTTTTTAGAGAAAACCCAAAGTCATAAACTTGATTGTTGCTATACATTGTACAATTTGAATTACTTACTTGATCAAAATCCGTTGTTAGTCATACATTGTTCCTCCCTTGAGCGCGTTTCAATACAAATAAGAAAACGGACCCTAGGGGACACAATGTATGTAAGCCGACAGATGGACTTGTGCATACTCACTCATAGTAAAAGAATCTTAGTGCATCAACCAAAATCTATAAAATTAAAAAAAAGTATTGATCGACAACATAATGGTTTAAGTCAAGTTGGGGTGATACGGTAAAAATAAAATTAAGCTTGAACCGAGAATAGAGGCTGATAGTTTCTGATATTCTGTGCTTTAATTGAGCCAATTAATCATATCACAAAAACGCTAGAAAGCTTGATATAAGATTAAGTGGACAACAATATCAATGACCAACTTAACGCCAGTCATAATATCGTTGAAATATAAAACTGTGACGGAAGGTTAATTTTGTCAATATGATTCTCTGCTTAAACTCACTAAAAATACAAAAATATGTACTGATTTTGAAAACTTAGAAAAACACAAAAATATTTTGTTTTCTTCTTTATACTTATTTTTCGGATTTGCTTTTAAGCAATTTCCCTTGAAAAAGAAAAATACCAAAAAGATTTTTTATTTTCATTTTACATATTATTTAATCATTTTTTTAAGTAATTTTAAGTTAAGTGTTTTGAGCGTAAAACACGTTAAGGTATTTCATCTTACCACGGTGAGTAAGATTAGTAAGGTATAATATCATTGGGAAACGGGTTTCGATGTTTTAATTATTTATTGATTCATTTATTATTTATTTATTTGATTTAATCATTAATTTGTTTTTAACTTAAATAAAAGAATAGTTGAGAAAATTTGGAAAATATTTCAAATTTGATTCGTTATGTATGAATAATGAATGGGGTCATTTATAATGGATTACTTCAATTTGTTACCAAACTAATTCGCTTCCGCCACTTTGTAACGAATGACACCAATTCGTCATCCATCATATAACGAATTAAGTATGAATTAAATTCTAATCCGTTATTGATTTGTGTTAAATATTAACGAGTCACTCATTCGTTTGCCACGTGTAACGAATTTGTTGCCATGTATAACGAATATAATAACGAATCGACTAATTCGTTAGTTAACAAGTAACGAATCAGATGTTTCGTTGTCTTGAAAAAAGTGCAAATTCGTTGCTTATAGGGAACTGTGAAGACCGATTTGTTTTCATTCGTTCACTATTCACTCTTCTTCTACACTAAGAAAACCTCTGGCCAATTTTTCCAGAAAAATCAATCGTCAATCAAGTTTCGTAAGGTATAGAGGATCAGAACGCAATGAATATCGTCGAATATTATCCTAGTTTAGTGAGTTAATTTATCGATTTTCTAATCGGTTTTAACTCATAAGAATAAACTTCAATTAACCTAATGTATATTGTTATCTTGTCAAAATGGACAACACATATAGATTGACGATGTGTTTCCGAGTTGATTAGGATCATTTGTACGATTTTACATCGTGTATTATGGGGTAACTGATTCTGGGGTTTCATGTTTGACCTTTATTGTTCTTGATAATTTTGACTTTGACTTCAGTGAGTCAGAATTGAACATTATTGGTGTCCATTCGTAATAGGCTAACGAATTGAAACTCATTCGTGTTCAATTCGTTACCAATGACTTAACGAATCAACCTCATTCGTGAAAATGATACGAATTAGCCAATAAGTTCTTTAATTCGTTATCCATTCAACTTTGTTTCGTTATCTTTGATTCGTGTTCTTTCCATGATAACGAATTACCCAATTCGTTATAACGAATCAGAAAATATAACGAATTATTTTTATATTTAAATTTAATAAAATTTAAATTTATTATTTATTATTTGTTTATCTATTTTCTAAATCTCGGGTTTATATATTTTCAGTTATGGCTGACAAGATTGTTCATGATCTTCATATAGCTGATCAACAACCAGTACAACAAGCAGTGCAGCAGCCACAAGAACCGGACCTCTTATTGCTACCGTTCGACAAAAGGCATAACATATGCGCTTTTGTCGGAATGAATTTTGCTGATGAAGATATCTTTGGGGAGATGCTAGTTTTTATACGTCGATCATGTATTAGCTTTGCTGTCATAGCGAACCCTGAGATTCGCTTTAGTATTATCAGTCAATTCTAGAAATCAGCTCGATATGTGGAGTCTGAGAATCATATAGTTGGCGAGGTGAATGGACAACCGGTTGTGATATCAATCGAGGAGATACATAGGGTGTTGAGGTTTGGAGATAATGTGGATAACCCGTGTGAATTAGATAAAGGGTTGATCCGTGGTTTGTTCGGCCGAGTATTTTATGTTGGCGACCTTGATAAGTCCATGTATAACAAGGAAAACTTGTGCCCCACGTACAAGTACTTATTGCACGTTCTGATTCATTGCCTTGGTGGACGAAAAGGTGTATTTGACGAGTGCCAGATTATGCTCCAATCGGCATTCGTCGCGTTGATCTTGAACAAACCTTTCAACTTCTCGGGGATGATCTTCTATCATCTCAAAGAGAATTTCCTTTTCAAGAATCGACATAGTAAATTTCTTATGTATCCCCAGTTTCTCCAGTTTCTCATTCAGGATGCGATTCAAAATCTGGAGATTGATCAAACGCTTCGCTACGACGTGTTGAAGCTTGAACATATGAAAGTTGACACAATAAGAAGAATGAAGTTGTACCGTCAAGATCCTCAGCGAGGGACCAAATGCTTGATTGGTCACAAAACTGATCCAACATACGATTTCCTTCTAATTATCGTTGGATCCACAATGATTTGGATTCCGAACGCGAAGGGGGTCCAGGTGGGAACAATGATGAAGGTGATGATGGAGATGATGGTGGAGATGGTGGAGATGGTGGTCAAGGGGGTGACCAACATCAGGTTGAGGTTGTGGTGGCAAGTTCATCATCTGCACCACATAAACAAAAGGGTAAAGAGATTTCTTCTGACGAGCATGCCAAACGTCGTATGACACAAAGTGCTGGTGTTTCATTTGGTCCTCAAGTTCCAAGGTTGTTTGTTCCTTAAAGACCGGCGGTGCTGCTTACTACTAGCACTCCGGAATTGACTTTGACGACTACACTTACTTCGGATCCTAGGCTTGGTATGATCCCTTAATCTATTTTATCTACTTTACCAAGGCCTACTGCTGCTACATCGGTGGTTTCTCCAAAACTGACTATGATGCCGACATAGACTATGGACATTTCGTTCATAAGGCTTAATCGTCCTCAAGGTCCTGTACAGCCGATCCCTCCATCTTTTCATGCTATGCCACAGGAAAATCAAATAAACATGCTCTTGAGTTTGATTCATCTGTATGATAATCAAATAGCGGCCGATCGTCAAGCTCAAGAGAAGATGTTACTTAATCAAAGGCGTTTGATGGGATCTGTCAAAAATAGACAAAGGAGCTCCGTGAGATTGTTACGTCTCAGGGGGTGAAGATTAAGGAACAAGAGGATCTGATTTATCAGCTCACATGCAAGGATGATAAAATCAAAAAGCTAAAGAATGATGACGATAATCCTGATGCCTCGGGTGCTGGAGGTAATGAGCCGAAACAAGCTCATGGCTTATCCTCTGGTGCTCGAACGAGTGAGATTGGTATTTTGGATAAATAGATGGTTATTTATCATGATTCGACAAATGTACAACCAATCGAGTCGATAAAAGCTAACATTGTTGTTTTGTGGATAACATGGGGGTGGTGAGGAGTATGGTGAATGCGGATGAGATTGAGGAGGGACAATTTGATGATATATTCCTGACACGTGAGCAGATTTCGATACGCTGGGATTGAATGATGAAGAGCTTAATGCTTTGGAAGCTGAGGATGACGTGGAAGTAATAAACGATGAAGAAATTTTACAAGATCCGACGTTTCCTGAGATGAACACGTCTTTTGTTAATGAAGATGAAGAGATCGAAATCGAATACATGACAACAGAAGAATACCCCAACCTTTATCAACGATCAATGTTAAAGAGGGTATTCCTACCTTCAATGAAGAAAATGTCAAAGCTGCTGAAGATCATCTAGAAAAGGTCTCAAAGGGTAAAGAGAAGAAGTTTGATTGGAATCCTGATCCATTAGTGGAGGATATTCAGGAATGGTTTAAGTATCGGTGCAAACGGTCACGTAAGATTATTGAGGCGTACAGGTACATGAATGAAGAATTGAAGCAGGATGAGATCGCACACGCTAAAGCCAAGAAGAAGACAAAGTTCAAAGCTGTGTCGACTGTTAAAGGTGATATCGTTTCCTGGCTTTACGCTTATGAACTTAAGGTCTGCATCATCAAGTGGGAGAACAACGTTCTATGCTATGAAAATACACTTACGTTCTCTCACTACCGCGTTGGGATGTTCGTACCATCTCAAGTCGACCTTTCATAAACCACGGTGGAAATCATCAAGCAGATTGGTTTCATCAACACTTGATTTTTGAGGTAAACCGCGGATTTAAGTTCTTTGAGCCGCAGAATCCGATCCCTAAGCGCGTTAGCGAGATAGATCCACGTATGGGATGGGGGAAGCTCGTGCTTAAGGTAAAACCACCAAAAACGATGAAGTACGTACCTGTGAAGACTTTCTCGCAAGGTCTTCACCTAACGTTCAATCGTTGGTACTACGGCAGTCATACTGGTGAGGCCGTCATTGTCCTTCGGAAAGGCTTGAAGACTAACTTTATTAGAGTTATCGATCCTATGTGGCTCGTTAACTTATCTAAGACTTACAATGACATGTTGTTCGTGAATAAGATATTGATTGAGCACCGGGAAGACTATGACTGAGCTATGAAATTTCAGCGTGTAGTGCGTGTATGTCACGATTTCGGGATTCATAGTTTTCGAGATTGGGTGTCAAAGCGTTTCAAGTTAAGTAAAGACAAAGAGCTCAAGACGAGGGGGTGTTTGTTAGTGCACGGTTCTGTCGTCTCGAGTCTTTGTAATTATCGTTTTGTAATTTACTAATATTTTAATATTAAGGGTATTTATGTAGTTTACTTTAGTTCGTTAATGTAAGGATAATTCGTTAAGGATGTTTAACGAATTAGCCAATTCGTCTAATGTAATGTCTAGTTCGTTATGTATGTTCTCATTCGTCATGGAATGTTGACGAATGGGGGCATAACGAATCAAAGATTCGTTATGCTTTCCTTTGAGAGTCTGTAAGTTAATGAACTGGATCCAATTCTTTACGGGATGTGTAACCAATTGGTTCTATCGTCTATTTATAGGGAGTTCCTTCCCTGTTAATTTAAGTATTGGTTATTGGAGTAACGATTCTCTGTCCAATTCTCTCTCGATCAATCCTTCATCTAAAGTATTACTATTACACATATCTCTAATAACTAATATTCATATATATAACCTAATTAATAGTATTATCTAGAACTAGATCCGTTTAAGGTATTAGATCAACAATTGATAAAAGATATCATTTAGATCTAATCCGTGTTTAACAATTAAGTCATATTTTGACTTAAATACATCACAATGCGAACACGGAACAGTCTCAAATACTTTAATTGATTAACATGTTACCTTATCAGATGCAATAGAAGTGGATTTAGAACTAACCTCTTCTACTTTGGCCATGCAAGCAAATGAACTTGAAGACATTTAGATTGAAGCATCACAACCAGACTCAGTTTCTGATTCACTTTCAGCAGTCAATCCTTCACCTTTTGCATCTTGAAAACTATCAACAGGCTCAAACATAGGTACATTAGCCTAGTTACCCATAGAACTTCCCAATAGTCTCTGGTTCCAATCAATATTATCAGTCAACATTTCTTTTGATCCACCCGGCTACACAGAATCACTCCCAGAAGTCTCTCTTTAGAATCAGAATACTTCTTTCCTGGATTTCTATCTTGGTTTATGGGTCTTGTGTACTCCTTCTTAGGTTTATCACATTCTTTGGCAAAGTGGCCAAAATCTTAACAATTATAGCACCAAACTTTCAACTTATCAAATTCGACTCTCTTGTTTAGAGTTGACAAATCCTTTCTAGTCTTCTGCATAAACCTTTTAACCCTTCTCACAATCATTGCCATGTTCCATTTGAGATCCATAAGTTCCAGATCATCTAGGTCTATGTGGTTATAATCTTCATCAGTAAGCTCACTTGTGGCCATTTTACCACCCACCAACTGCTCGTATGAACTCATAGATGCACTAAGGAAATCAAAGTGTTGTTCGGATTCCTTCATGTTGACATTCAGTGGTTGAGATGAAGTGGAATTACCACTTGAGAAATCAATTTTCTGAATGAACTTCAAAGCCGTTGAATCTTCACACTTGAAATTTTTTTTCTCTTTCAACAGAAGTAAGAACGTAAAATATGAATTCGGCAATGAATTCTTGACAGTCCAATTTGGTCAAATTGAGATGGTTCCATCTTTTGCTTTGTCATTTCAACAATAATATGATTAAATCTTGTAAGCATTTCTTCAACAGTCTCTCCTTTCAACAAGCAAAAGCTTCAAAATTGAAACTTCAGCATGACCTTTTTACTTTCCAATGTGTTCCCCATACATCTCAGCCATAGATATTGAAAAAGAGAATCACATATTTTAATACTTCCCACTTGGTAAAAAGTATCATACGGTAAAGCCATGGTTAATGTTGAATAGGCTTTGGTTATCTCTAAAGCCTTCTTCTCAGCTTGAGTATAAGACTCAAATCGTTTTGCTTCATAATTGGTACGTGCATCACTAAGCATGGGAGGGATATAAACATTATCAAGGGTTCTAGATCAATCAGGATGTACGGATCCAATAAGAGCTCTAAACCTCGGCTCCTCTTTTGCAAAGTCACTTAATATCATTAGCCATGGACATTTAGACTGTGAATCAATTTCAGCATCCAGATGTAGTAGCTGTTGCATTATCATATTTTGTGAAGCTTATGCCTAGAAGATCTTCATTTTTCACACATATATATGTTCAAACAATTAACTTTGAAATGTTATGGGTAGAAATTGTCCAATAATAAAAGTTAATTGTTAAACTTGTAACGTCTGTGATGAATGAGTAATAGTAATGTCGAATGAGATTCGGGTTCTGGTAATGAATGAACAAACTACTATAACGAATGGTTATAGCAAATGGTTGTGGTTTTGGTAATGAACAGACAACTGTTCAAATGAATGACCAAGTGACAAATGGTCAGACGAATGATATCGCCAATAGGTTGTACGAATGGTAAGGAAGAATGATCAGATAAACAAAATGATGAATGGCATAATGAATAAATAGATGAACGGTATCATGAATGAGCAACTGTAGCAAATGATCAGTTATAACAAACTGGCATGTGGCATAAACAATTAGCACTGTTCATGTGAATGAGCAGTTACAACGTAAGGAATGAGTATTCAACATAACGAGTGGGTTCTTCAAATCTTCAACAGATTTCTAGATCCAAACACTAATTCAAACTATCTTCAGACTTGGATTACTCATGCAAATCAACACCAATTACAACAAGTAAACTACCAATTTACTCGTCATAACAATCTGAACAAACACTAATCATTCCAGATTACCAATTCCAACTCAAACTCCTCCAAAATCACTCAAAACCAGTATGATAATCTCTGCTCCCTCCAAACACAATTACAATATCAATTCAATTGAATTAAGAAACAATACTACAATTAAACACAAAAAAAGCTGATGAATCTTATTACGAACTGATTACAACTCAGATTGACATTAATTAATAGCCAAATACTGGGTAATGATTCAAATATAAGTCGTACAGTTTCATAATTTAATCAAATACAATTAACACTTAAATCAACATCAATTTATGTTAATTAAGCTCAACATCACCTGAATAATTAAGCGGTGGCTCTGATACCACTTGAGAAACCACTGTGTGAACAATTGATTTTTGTTCACACTTTACAATCTAGTGCTTGATATAAACATGTGATTATACGATTAAGGAATTATGTTAATCGAAGTGTGTGTGAGTGAACAATCGGGCAGAGTAACGAGATCTTAGAAAAATAATAACACACTTTTTAAGTTATGAACAGGGTACAAGATATATATAGAAGATGGCCCCATTCGTTATACATCTCATAACAAACCGGGGCTATTCGTCTTCATTCCTTATTACTAACTTAATGTACAACGAATGACTCATTCGTTAAACATCCATAACGAATGGACTAATACTTTAGCGAATGGGATCATTCGTTATACATTCCGTAACGAATGACCCTTACATTAACGGATGGACAAATTCGATATACATAACATAAAGAATGGCATATATGAAATCCCCAAAATTCCATTTACATTTATAATAAATAATTTCAATAGATAAACAAAGACAAAGACAACACAACCATGCACAAGCTGCTAAATATGAACATATGCATACTCTCAGATATTCTCTAAGGAAACTTCAAAACAGTACATCCAGCATATCCGAACATTGTAAGAAATTCAAGGCCCTTTGTGATCTACTCACTGCTATTGGTCACCCCATTACTGAAGAAGATAAACGGAATTGGTTCCCGTATGGACTTGGTGCCTCATATGAAAACTTCGCTAGCTCCCAAGAACCTTCCAGATATGTTTCATGATTTTTTGCACAAGAAGCAAATCAAGAGATATTTCATCAAACCCGTCACGGAAACCAACCTCCCAAGCCGCTTTTACGTCCCAATACAATCGCTCCTACACCAACCTCGGATCCTCTCATGGTCATTTTTGAGGCTTTTCCTCTACCCATGGAAGATCACACACCAACAAACGAACCCTTCGTTGTCAAATTATCAAAAAAAGAGGGCTATAATGCCACTCAATATCCTGAGTTGCCAAGTTATGCTCAACGGGTTACTCCACTTGATGCACATCTATCACAATCTTTTCAAGCGCAATGTGTCATCAGCCCATTTTTCCCTGGATGGACTATCAATGCCGGTGCTACAACTCAAATGCTCTGGTGTCCAACAAGTCTAGATGACTCCCATGCGGACTCTGGAAATACTCGCGTCACCTTTGGAAATGGTCAGTCTTTAGCTGTTTCACGAATCGGGACAACCACGATTAATAACACAATTCCTTTACAAAACGTGCTTGTTGTTCCCAACATTACCAAAGATCTTTTATCCATAAGTCGTTTAACTAATGATTCACCTTTAAATGTACCATTCTCTAACACTTTTTCCACATTTAGCACCGAAAAACAACGGAGGTCATTGCTAGAGGAACCTGTGAAAACGGTTTCTATGTCCTTTCAAAAAGTCACAAGTCTCTCATTATTGCTCTTTCCGCTACGCATCTTCCTACTTCGTTTGATAAGTGGCCTAGTCGTTTAGGACATGTCTCATTCAATACGAGTATGACGACATGAACGACCCAGATGACCATTTGTTCTCATTTACTGGTGCGCCTAAAGTGGAAGGATGGTCGATGCCGGGGTGGTGTTATATTTTAACCCAAACATTAACTGGAGTAGCCCGTAAGTGGTTCGACAAGTTACCTGCAGGAAACATAGATGGCTTCGAAGTTATACAAATGGGTGTGCTTGAAAAACTTTAACCAACGAAGAAAAAGTGTGAAGGCACATTTCATTGCACAATAAAAAGAGGTGGATGGAGAGAATGTGGAAGAGTTTATAGAAAGATTCAAACGAGAAAGCATGGAGGTGGCCGACATGGAAGATCTGGTGAAAATTTTCGCCTTATGTCATATGGTGAGAAACAACCAATTGGTGGAGAAGCTCCACAAAGATCTACCACTCACCTTGGAAGGGGTCATCGACAAAACCAAAGCGTTTATTAGGGGAAAGGGTGCATGCCAAATAGATAATGATCACAAGAGCATGAAACCAAGAGGCCCGTGGAAGAAACCAATGAACCGCCAACCAGAAAGAATGCCAAGTTGGAGTAGGTCAAGGAAGTAGCCCTATTCGAGGGTCCAAGACAAAGTTGGAAAAATACCTTTACGATTTTCCGCACTGACAACCATGACGAAACCAGTCGTATTGGTGGACCTGATAAAAAAACACCGTCAGAGTTCTTATGGAGAAGGAAACCACTAGCAAAACACGAGAAGTACTGATTCCAACAGGCACCATAAAACCTAAGGAACTAGTCAAAACCTATATTCCACCTATTCCATACCCAGGAAGACTGAAGTAGGAGAGATTGGAAGCCCAGCACGGGAAGTTTTTAGAACTCTTCAAACAACTCCACATCAACATACCTTTTCTGAAGCCATTGCTCAAATGCCAAAATACGCAAAAATTTCTCAAAGAAGTGCTAACCAACAAAAGGAAGCTGGAGGAGCTCTCGCATGTCACCCTGAGTGAAGAATGTTTAGCTGTCCTCCAGAACAAGTTACCACCGAAAATGACCGATCCAGGGAGCTTTACTATCCCTTGTCTCATAGGAAATTTTTCTATTAGCAATGCCATAGCCGACCTAGGATTTAGTATCAACCTAATGCCATAAGCGGTTTTTGAAAAACTAGGGATAGGTGAACCAAAACCAACCCGCATGAGCATTCAGTTAACTGATCGATCCGTTCAATATCCTTGGGGAATTGTTGAAAACATGCTTGTCAAAATTGACAACTTTGTTTCCCAGTAGATTTCGTAATTCTAGACATGGAGGAAGACAAAAGTGTACCTCTGATTTTAGGAAGACCCTTCTTAGCCACTTCAAAGTTATCATAGATGTTTGCACCGGAAAACTAACTCTATGGGTTAATGACGAGGCTATAACTTTTGACATAGGAAAATCTATGCCACATCTGCAACATCACGATGACACATTGTACTGTGTCGACATCATCGATTCTATCGTGAGTTGTTATGTGCAAAATCTTCCATCAATACACCATTAGAAACACAAATATTAACTGATATAGACACTAAACTCATTCTAGAAAACAAAAATCTCAATGCTAATGACATCAATCAAGAAGCATCAGAAGTAATATGTGAGATCACCAAATGTAATGAAAAATCGAAACCATCAATTGAAGAACCACCAGCCTTAGAGTTAAAAGAAATCCCGAACCGTCTCGAATATGACTTTCTTGAAAAAGACTCTCAACTCCCAGTAATTATTTCATCTCACCTTTCTAAAAAAGAGAAAGACGAACTTCTTAAGGTTCTAAAAAACCATAGGAAGGCCATCGCATGGAAGATCATGGATATCAAGGGCATCAATCCTTCCTTTTGCACTCACAAAATTCTCAGGAAGGCCATCGCATGGAAGATCATGGATATCAAGGGCATCAATCCTTCCTTTTGCACTCACAAAATTCTCATGGAGGAAGAATATAAGCCTGTAGTCCAACATCAAAGACGTCTCAATCCCAACATGCAAGACGTGGTGAAGAAGGAAGTAATCAAACTACTTGATGCCGGAACAATCTACCCAATCTCAGATTAACCTTGGGTTAGTCCAGTTCAACTAGTACCCAAGAAGGGAGGAATGACATTTGTAATGAAAGATAAGGACGAACTAATACCGATGAGAACCATCATAGGCTGGCGAGTTTGCATTGACTACTGGAAGCTTAATGGCGCAACAAGAAAAGATCCATTTCCACTTCCTTTTATCGATCAAATGCTTGAACTTCTATATGGAAAAATGTTCTAATGTTTTCTTGATGGATTCTCCGGATACTTTCAAATTCCCATAGCCCCTGAAGATCAAGAGAAAACCACTTTTACATGCCCGTATGGAAACTTCGCCTTCCAAAGAATGCCATTTGGACTATGTAATGCTGCAGCCACCTTCCAACGTTGCATGGTGGCCATATTTCATGAAATGATCAAAATTTCTGTTGAAGTATTCATGGATGACTTCTTAGTCTTTGGAGACTCCTTCGATCATTGTTTAAAAAACCTAGACAAAATGTTGACTATGTGTGAAGAAGTGAATTAAGTACTTAACTGTGAAAAATGCCACTTTATGGTTAAAGTGGGCATTGTTCTCGGTCACAAGATATCTCAAGAACGATTAGAAGTTGATAGGGCAAAAATATAAACCATCTCTAAACTTCCGCCACCAACTTCAGTCAAAGCCATTAGAAGTTTTGTAGGTAACGCAGGATTCTACCATCGTTCCATAAAAGACTTCTCCAAAATTGCTAGACTAGGACCAAACTTCTAGAATAAGATGCACCATTCGTTTTCTCTATAGAATGTGTTTAGTCATTCAATACATTATAATACAAGCCAGTCAACGCACCAATCATGACTACACCCGCTTGGACCCTTCCATTCGAAATCATGTGCGATGCAAGTGACTTTGCAGTTGGGGCCGTAATCGGACAACGAAAAGAGAAACATTTTCACCCAATTTACTATGCTAGTAAAACTCGTAATGATGCATAAGAAAATTACACCACAATGGAAAAAGAGTTATTAGCAGTAGTGTTCGCCTTTGGAAAGTTTAGATCATACCTAGTTCTTTCCAAAACCATAGTTTACACCGACCATGCAGCCATTTGATACCTCTTCAACAAGCAGGATGCCACACCTAGACTTATCCGATGGATTCTCTTACTCCAAGAATTCGACATAGAAGTCAAGGATAAAAAAGGAGAAGAAAATATAGCCCCAGACCATCTCTCTCGCTTAGAATTCCCAGCTTTAGAAGAATAGCATGAGGAAATTATCGATGATAATTTTCCACATGAATTTCTCATGCATATCCAAGCATTCATGCAAGAGGAAGATGAGAGTCCTTGGTTTTCCGATTTTAGAAACTATTTAGCTTGTAATGAAGGACCAACTGGCGGACACCACTGTACCGCCACTACCATCAGAAAAGTGTTTGATAAAGGATTCTTCTGGCCCACCGTATATAAAGACACACGTGCTTTGATCAAAGCATGCGATGCTTGTCAAAGAGCCGGGAACATCTCAGCCAAAAATGAGATGGCTCAAAAAGGCATTCAAATTTGTGAAGTCTTTGATGTATGGGGAATAGATTTCATGGGCCTATTTCCTAAATCATTCGGAAACAAATACATCCTTGTAGCAGTCGACTGCGTATCCAAAAGGGTAGAAGCACAAGCTCTTCCCACTAATGATGCTCTAGTAGTTGTACGATTCGGTACTTCAAAAGCGCTAATCAGCGACAGAGGTACTCACTTTTGTAATGCCTTGATGGACAAAGTCTTAGCACGATATGGAGTTCACCCCCGTTTGGCAACACCATATCACCCTCAGACCAGTGGGCAAGTAGAAGTTTCGAATAGGGGAATTAAAAGAATCCTCGAAAAAACTATAGGAATGAATCGCAAAAATTGGGCAGAAATGTTAGATGACGCTTTTTGGGCGCTTATGACAGCCTACAAAACCCCCATAGGAAAGCATGTCATCTACCCGTAGAACTAAAGCACAAAGCTTACTAGGCTCTCAAAGCAGTGAACTTTGATCTAATGCCAGCCGGTAAAAACCGGAAAGATCAAATTCACAAACTAGAAGAACTAAGAGCACTGGCATATGAAAATTCCTGGTCTTACAAAGTAAAGACTAAACGTTTACACGATGCCCATTTAAAAGGAAACAAAAAATTTCAAGTTGACTATCGTGTACTGTTATACAACACACGTTTACGTCTTTACCCAGGAAAGTTCAAATCTTGTTGGACAGGTCCACACATAGTTGAATCAGTTTTTGACTATGGGACAGTCAAGATCTCAAATTCTGACGGCCACAAGTTCAAAGTTAATGGACATGGATTAAAACCATACATCGATGGACCATACGTGACCGTGTTGGAGGTACTAATCCTCCAACCAGATCAACGAACATGTTGGAAGTAGGGTCTGGCCAAGACCCTGATTAAACTAGGCATTGTAAATAAAAAATAAAATAATTAATAATAATAAATAATAATAATAATAATAATAATAATAATAATAATAATAATAATAATAATAATAATAATTTTCACTATTATTATGCTTTGAATGTTTGTTGGTTGTGTGCAGTTTTTTATAAATTAGGTACATTACAGGAGAACGGACGAAAAATAGGGGACACTCTGTAGAAATTCGTTAGCCCGTAGGGAAGTTCCTTTCCATTTTACCCACCATACTTCATATGAATAAATCTTTTTACGAATCTTTTCACACTGAGGATAATGTGAGATTCAAGTGTGGGGAGGGGAATTACTTGACCAACTACTTGTTCAACTAATTATAAAATTCTCTAAATAAACAAAATTTTTGTAGCAAACAAAGACTGCTTTTATAATAAAACAAAAAGAAACTCTAAGAGAATATTTTGCAAATAACCAAATAAAAATCTATTATAACCAAAAAAGTGAAAAAGTAAAAAGAAGTTTTGTAATATTGAGAATAAATTTATGCAAAATATGGCGTTTATACTCAATTCCTCCGTTACTGTGAAATAAACCCCATGCCATATATATTTTTTTTTCGAAAGCTTTGAGTGACTCATATGTTTCGCGTGACTTAGAACTTGTCACAAATATTCATTTCAAAACTGCACGAAGCATTGTATAAAGAAGAAGGTAATATTGTCACCATTCCCTCGAATCATTCTCTAAATCAAAAAAACCCAAAAACCTTATCCAAAAACCTTACCACTTTATCCCTATCCGAGGTAAAATACAACAGTGGTCTTTTACCGGCAGACCCTAAAGGACTGGAAATGCATTCTTTCGATTTTTAATTTCCTTTGCTGCATACATTTCGCAAAAACCTAGGTTAATTGCCTCCAAAACTTAGGGAGAGAATCTTTCTCTTTAGCAATGAGGTGAAGAAAAAGTGGTGCCAAGACGAACAAAGGCCACCATTTTGTGGAGTTTCCAAAAGCGCAATGAAAAGAAGAGCAAAAAGATATGAACGATGCTTAGAATGCTGAAACTGGTCCCACGAAGGAATATATAGAAAAAGTCAAACTCAGTCTCAACGTGAATATACCGAACTAATGAGGGTGGGGATTATTAGGCTCAAAGCCGAACGATCCATTAGAGTTTGGAGTTATGTTCAGAACACGATTGAGGAAGAACTAATTCACATCCTCGACAAAACTTGTCTTGACGATCTGACCATAAAAGAGTCACTAGTTTAAAAAAAAGTAGCAATCGGGAGAAATGAGCTGACTGTTGAATACATCTTAAGACTCCCGACAATCAGCAGAAGTTGTATTTTCCATCCTCGTCCTCATCCTCATTAACCTAAACCCTTGAACCACCACAAAATACCAAATCCCTACTCAAACAAAACCAACCTATATTACCTTCCAATCTATGCAACCCTTCACAAAGATGGAGATTTGAACTTGTTACAAGCTTATTTATCATAGGTTACATCTTGGGTAAGAGTGTTCACATACATACATTACATGTATGATCAGACATTAAACCAAGTGTGAGTGAACATTGTGAGAACGTGACGTTTTGCATATACGGAAGCTCATAAAACAAATCACTTTTTTTATATATCACTACACATATACCTGTGATTTAAGGTTGGTTATTTTGTTCCCGTTTTCTTGGAACACTTTTAGGGGATGTTTAATCTATGGTCCTAACTTTCAATTTTTAGAGAATATTTATAAGTAGATTGCTTGAGGACAAGCAAGGTTCAAGTGTGGGGATATTTGACGTATATAAGAATATACATCTTTTTAGTAGCAAATAATCTCTAAAACTTCAACTTCTATCGTATAATGTAGTTCAAATAACTACTTATCATGTTAAAATGTATTTACAAGTGAATCCAAGTCTCAAACGAAGAAACGAATGAAAAGACAAAGAAAAATAAAAGAAAACCAAAGAAAACTGCAACACATGGGGATGTGCTTCAAAAAACATGGGGGTGTGCTCAGGAAACATGGGGCTGTGCGTCTGAGAACATGGGGCCGTGCTTCAGGAAACACAGGGCTGTGCTTTAGGAAACACGTGGCCGAGCTTCTGGGAACACGAGACCATGCTCACCTATCAGATTAGACAATAATCTACAAGAAAAGACAAAATAGTGGACAGCTGAACACGGGGCCGTTCTTCAATGGACACGGGCCGTGGTCACCTTTCAGAAACAACAAAAAGAATTAGCACATGTCACTAAAAAGCACGGGGCCATGCCTCAGGAAGCATGGGGGCATGGTGAGTCATCATGTATGATCTGACAGTACTTACTGCGACTGGACATGTGGACATGGGGTCGTGCCTCATGAAGCACGGGGCCATGCCACTCACTCCAAACTGCCTTTAAATAGAGACTCATGTTGAACTCATTTGGTGTGCCTTGAAGAGAGTTATATACGGTTTTCACATATAAAAAAACCCCACTAACACTCATATTTAAGATCTTGTGGAGAGTTTGAAGGCTTGGAGATCATCATCATCATCATTAAGGGAGATTCATCCACATTTGGTTAGATTATTCTAGTTTGATCATGTGTTTGTATAAAACATGTGATTTAGGTTAGTAAAGTACATGGTTATTTTGCAATTATCTTTTGATGAGAAATGTTTCACTATCTTAATTCATCAATTCAAAGTTGGTGATTGACAATCATATTGATAATCATTCATGATCCCTTCATGTTCTTGAAAGATAGAATACTTCGATTATTTATCGAAACATGGATCCTTATATTGTACTTAGAAATGATGAGATATAAGTTATGATCTATGTCTCTAGTTTTGGTAATTCTAAAATAACATCGTTAACACGATTGCTTAGGTTATCATGTTAGTTAAAGAAATCATATGTTAACGAAATGTGTAATTATAACCTAATTAAATCAACCAAGGGGAGGTTTTGTGACTAAATTATAACCACCCAAAGTTGTTAGAATTGGTATTTGAGAAATCGAAGTCAATCTTAATCTTTCTATTTTACTAAACTACTTGCCAACTTAAATTGACATTCTCGTGGTAGCATGACATTAGGAAAGGATTGACTTTAAAATACGCATGCTACTTTCTTTTATCTCATAGGATATGTTCATTTAGAAATGAAGGGCTATTCTATCATACATTATTATGGCAAGTTCATCACATGTTCACTTTATAATCACCAAGGACAAATGGAGTGGATTCTCGGATTTAGATGGTAACCTTCATATATTTGAAACACTCATTTAGAATTTCTCTTCTTGGTCACCTATATAATATATGTATTATATAGAAGTATTTATATTCAAAAATCAACCAAAATGACTAAAACTCTTCGATTACATTAAAACGAAGATTCATTATTAGAAATATTTGTGTCCACGAATCGATACTTGGTTCTTACCAATACTATTCTACATATACGATAGGTACACTTGCCTATTTTGTGTGTGTTTAGTTTTAGTAGAAATCATTTTTATAAATTTAAAACACGATCTTGTGCAAAGCTTAAAGCCCCAATCAGTTATCATTTTACTAGCACGCGCAGCACAACACATCAGTCACGTATTCACCAAGAAAGGATCTTGGTAAATCTTCTAGAAGAGAGTTAGTTAGGTACAACTGTCCTATGAGGTTGCCTACTGGTCATCCTAATGTTATTCTCCCTTTGTCTTGGATTATGCGGGTGGTTTATATGTCCCACAGGTGGCATCTAAGAGGATCTCCTCTGACCCGCGGGAGGTACTTAAGGGTATTTGGGTCTTTTTGGTACCTTACGTCTATAAGTCCCCCAGTCCATTTTTTCTTTCGCGTGAAGCTTTTATGCGGGTGAACTTTGGACTTAAGATATTGTTTTGGGGATTTTTTTAATTTGCAAGTGGTGGTGGAGATATTTTTTGTTGGTGTGGATAAAGATGAAAAGTACGAAGGGAAATTATGCCGGCTGTCGTACAGTTGACGTGACATCCATGTCGGCTGTCACTGTACCCGACTGTTCACTTTTCACTTTTTCACTATTTCGTTTTTTCCAGCATGACGTGTCGCTGTTCCACTAGACCAACTTTTTCTCTTTCCACTGTCCGTGTCCCATCACATTTATTGTTAAGAGTATAAATATCGACGCTTATATTTCTTTTGAAGTTTTATCGCCTTTGATTTCTCATTTCTTCTTCGTTTTTGCTCTTGAATTTCTTATAATCCAGATACCCTTGTTCAATATTGCTCGTTTCTTTCCTTTTCACCTCGAATCGATGGATGGCGATAAAAACACATCAACGTCGCCCGATATTGATACTGTGGCATTTCATTGGAACCGACCCGATTATGAGAAGTTAATCCATACTTGTAGGATTCCACCACAGTGGGTGCTGTAATTTCCTACTTAAGGGTCCGTTGCTAGTAAACCCCAGCTGGTAAGATGTCGGTTTATGCCGACTTCTTTTCTCATGGGAATCTTCGGTTTCCGATAACCAAGTTTCTCACGAAGGTACTTAGCGCCTATGGGATCCATCTTTCCCAGGTGCATCCGTTCGGACTCATGTGGATTCGGCATTTCGAATTCGTGTGCAGAGCGAATGAGATGGTCCCGCGCATTGACCGATTTTCAGTCTTCTACCAGGTGGTCAGTCGTGGCGGGTGGTTCAACTGCACTTCAATTCCCAAGAAGGTTATTGGAAATGAGCCGCCCCACAACACTCATGAATGGAGGACCAAGTTATTTTGGATCTACGAGGACGTTTTCCCCCTCCCTATGGTTCATAGTCCGGCCAACGAGACACTGCCAAATGTTGTTACTGCCCCACATGAAGGTCATGAATGGTTCCGTACGTTGGTGAAAATTCCTACTCCAATGCGGGCCATTCCGGAGGAAGCTTTAGTGTGGGCGGGTATGCGCCGCTTATGGCCATACCCGAAACTGGAACCTTTTTTATAGAATGTGGATGAGAGTATGTCCTACATCTTTTATTACTGTTTGTAATTTTACTCTGTGAGATTTCCATTTAACCCTTATTGTATATGTTTCAGGTGAAGGATCCATATTGAATTTCCTTATCGACGATATGGGATGTCCACAAAAACCCATCCGCGATGCGATGGACTTACCCATCTTTGACAGAATTCGTGACCATTTCCTCTTCCCTTCGAAGCTTTGTGCCGAACCGATAACCTCGGAAGCTATATTCCAATTAGGTGCGTATATCTTGAACCCTCATCCATTAAACGCCCTAACTTCCAATGGGGTGATTGTATTTCTGTCATCAAGTGATGACTCATCACCTTCTGAGGAGGAGTACATTGATGATATATTTGGTGTATCATCTGTCGCGCATGCCTTAGCAGAATTAGAGCAGAAGAGGACGCAACGGTCCTCCAAATCAAGTGGCGCGAGTATGAGTCACGCGGATGTCGAGGAGGAACCCGCTAAAAAGAAGCACCAAACTTATCGTCCGAAAAAGCAAAAAGCTATCCTTGCCGATCATATCAAGGAGTTATCCAGTAAGTTTACTCGGAAACCTTGTCTTTCCTTTGTTTTTCTTTACACTTACTCCATTGTTTGTTTTTGGTGTTTGTAGAACCAAGTGGAGCTGCTGATGAAGGTGCGTCGTCTAAGAAGCCTATATCTCCGCAGCTGGAAACAGTAAACCACCAGAAACCGAAGAAGCACCACTTCCTCCTTTAGAGACTGAGGAATCACCGCTTCCTCCGCCTGAAGTGGAAAAAACAACATCTCCTTCCCCGACAGCTGTCATATCTGGTGACGCTTCTTGGTCTAGGAGACAGGAACCCTGAAGGATTGGTGACACAAGATGCGCCACATCAATCATCACCTCCACTTTCCTCACCTCACTTTCGTTCTCTTCCCCGCTACGCCCCCAATCATCAAGTTTTGACTATTATGGGGTACCCAATCCCGGTGAGGATGATCACTTGTATATTCATCATTGGACTATCACGAAAGGATCTCGTTTTACGGATACCGACACTTGTGCTACGTTTGTTAGCCAATGTGTTCCTCCTGCATAATGGACTTTTTAGCTTGGTCCTTCCCGCCATGATCTCCAAATGGATTTTTCTTCTTCCCTAGCCAACACCATGGCTAGTGGACAAGATATTTAGCAAGAATGGCGGTCCATGGGGGAGAGGTGGGGCGAGATGTATCGGTCCGTGGAAGAGGCTAAGAAGGAGGTTGACGAATAACGTCTGAAGGCTAACACTGCCCAGTGGAAGTTGACAGATGCTGACATTGCTCTTCGATCTGAGAAGGATAAGCATGCGGCTGCATCCCGCCAATTGGAAGAGGCTTGTAAGAGACAGAACACCATTCTTCAAGATGCTCGGGACGAGGCCCAGCGAAATAAAGAGGACTTAGCTAAGGCACTTGGGGCGAACACTGCATTGGAAGCCCTAGTGACCCGCCAAGGTGAATCCAAGCTGCAAATGGAGCAGGCGGATCTCATGGAGAATAGGGCTGTTGATATGCAAGCCGCATATGACTCTCTTTTGCAAGTGCATGATGACGCGGAAGCCCGTGCAGCCAAGTCCTTGGAAGACAATCAGAAAATGGCTGACGGGTTCCGCGAGCTTCAGGGGAGGGCATAGCAGGCTAAAAAGGAACCGCGTTGGCTCTTAGAGAAAGGCCTAGCCTCGATATGTTATTCCCTTTTCCCTTTATTATTTTTCTTAATTTTGATCCCGCCATCAATGTTTATGAGTATATTTTTCTTGATAGGTTTGCAAACATATTAAAGAAGGACCCGAGCTAACAGATAGCCTTGCCTTCCTGCTTAACGCTTCTTCTCAATCTGACCGCCTGATGGGTTTTAATGAAGGATTGGCATATGCACAGGCTGGCCGTTCTGTTGAAGAACATCCACTGCATGGTCTTGACGTTTCTCTGGAGTATGAAGTGCGTTTGAATGAGTATGACGATCTATCATTCCCTCTTCAAGACATGCTTCCTGAATTCACGACAGTGGGTGATGGCGTGCATCGTCTAAGGGAGTATTTGGAGGAAGGGTTAGAGGATACCTCAAGACACCTCCCTCTTCACCAAAGCCTGGCTCACCATCCTATAAAGCCAAGGGACCAAAAGACATGTCCTCCTTCCATAGAATAGGCTTATAACTTGTAATCCTTGTTTATGTTTTTGTAACCAATCCTTTGATATGAATAAGAGAAATCTTTGTCCTTTAATATTATTGATATTTTAAACTTAAGATATTTTGTATGAATATTATAAATCTTGCAAGTGGGTGTGGGGGAGGCGACGTGTTAAGAGAACGGTGAAGGGACAAATGAAGCGATGTGTGCGTCAGCCCTCTACAGTCCTTTTCACTTTTTCGTCTTCCCGCCTGACGTGTTGCCTGCTGGTTGGGCCACACTTTCTCTCTCCATTGGCAATATCCCCATCGCATTAATTTCAGTGGGTATAAATAATACGGTTAAATCTCCCATTTCATTCTTATGATTTTCAACTCCTTCTTCTTTTATATTTTCTCTCAAACCCTTGATCCACATCTTGCAAATATTTCACAAGTGTTCATTTTCGAACTTAATAGTTGGAGAAAAGAAGAGCAGTCAATCTGTTGATAACATTGTTATCAGTTGGTAGAAAAGATACTTCGATAACATTGTAAACATCTACGGCTAAGCACCATAATAGGAGCCAGAGTACCTCGTTGACGGTTCTACTGCCGATAAGCCTCCGGCCAAGAAGATGGTCGTATATGCGGACCACTTTACGACAGGAAATCTTCGATTTCCCGTAACAAAGTTTGTTGAGGCCATCCTGACGGCTTTTGAGGTCCGTTTGTCATAGGTCCATCCTTTTGGAATGTTAAGAATTCGTTATTTCGAATTCTGCTGTCAGGCCCATAACTTGGAGCCCTCAGTTGGCAAGTTCGCCGTCTTCTATAAGATGACCGGCCATGGTGGGTGGTATAGTTGGGCCATCGTTGGGAAGGGCATTATTCGTACTGAATGGTACCGGAGTCTACATGAGTGGCGGCCAAAGTTTTTCTGGATCCGAGAGGACGTCATTCCATTTGAGATGACCTAGCACAAATCAGACGTCGGGATGCCCGTGGTCCGTGCCACCACGCAAGTGGACCTTTTATAGTTCAAAACTTTAACCCGCACTCCCACCCCCATGCGTGCGATACATGAGGGAGCACTAGTGGGTGCCAAGATGAGCCGCCTATGGCCTTTTCCTGATTTGAAACCATTTTACGAGAAACCCAATAAAAGTAAGTGTGTTTTTATTCTCTAAAGTTCCGATTAGGTATTGAGTGTTTGTTTGTGCAGGTGAGGAATCAATCTTCAGCTCACTACTGGATCATGAAGAGGGTCTTATGGTGCGTCGTCCCATAAATCCAAATGACGAATCTATTCTCGAACGCACCCGCAACAATATTTTGTTCTCCACCACCTGCCGCCCGGAACCTGTAGTTTCCGAGGCAATGTTTGCGAAAGGTGAGGAGATTGTTGCGAAAGGTGAGGGAGTTCTGAAACCTCGTCCTCTTACTACACTAACTTCTAGCGGGGTGATAGTACTTCTTTCTTCTAGTGAGGAGTCATTACCCCATGAAGAAGAAGAGTTATCTTTTGATGCTAATGACTTTGAGAGTATCATGCATGCTATTACTGGTCTGACCCGCAAACGGAAGTAAAACCCATCTACTAGTAAAAATGTGGATGCGGGGAAAGACACTGCTGAAGCTGCTACTGATGAAGAGGATCATCAGGTTGTGGATGTGGATGCCTCCGAACCAGCTGGTAGGGGCAAATCCAAACTGTCCAAACCATTTGTTCCCAAAAAATGTAAGCGGACAAAATTGAGGGATCGCATCAGTAATATTACATCAACCCAAGTTATTCCAGGTAACACCGTTGGTGCGCAAGGATTCCTTGTTTTCTGATACTGAAGTATGTCATGAGTATCTTCAGCAAGGAATTCCTCATGCGAAGAAGAAACGTCAAAGTGGATGCCCTTGTTACGAGTTAACAAACAATTTTTCCTACACTCTAGCTAATGCCGTCTCCACAAGTCAAAAAATCTATCGAGACTGGCTAGCTATGAATCATTCATGGGAGGACTTAGAATCCGAAAAGGCAAAGGCGAAGAAGGAGGCTGAATAAGCCAAAAAAGAAGCTGAGGGATACCACCTAGCTGCCAATACTGCTGAGAGACAACTGTCTGATGTGAACAAGGCATTGGAAGGCTCGTGGAACCATCGCTGAAGAAAACAATGTTTTCTTATAACAGCAAGTGGATACTCTAAAAGCCGAAGCGTCCGCTACGGATGAACGCCTTGTCAGCCTTGCCTCCAAGAAGAGGGAGCAGGCCCTGGAATGTGCTAAGCACAAAATGGACCTCATCCGGTCTAAAGCGGACAAGAAATGGCTGATGGTAGAAGGAATTCCTCAGGTAACTTCTTCTTTCGTACTTTCTTTTGATAGATTTAATATTTAGTGTTTCCTTACACTTTCTCTATTGTAGGTTATCAAGCACATTCGTGAAGGTGCTGAACTTGCAATTGTCTCGCAACCAAACAGGGTTTCTCGAAGGCGTAAAGTTCGCCGAGGAGAAACACCCACTTGAAGAATTCAAACTTCATGGCCAAGATACTGCCAAGATATACTCTGAAAAGACAGAAGCTTTCAACAATCTTAAATTTCAGATTGAAGAAACAGTGTTGGAGCTTGCTGATCAAGATGATAGCGTAGATCTTTTTAAGGCCTACTTTACCTCTGACCATGAAGAAAATTAAGAAGACCAAGAAGATGAAGATGCGGATGGGGATGATGAAGATCCCCCGTTGTAATTACTATATTTTTTGTAATCCGTATGTATTCTTCTTTCCTGTAATCGTTGTAAAACTTTGTAAACCCTTTTGACTATATATAAGGAGTTATTCCTCCTTCACACTTTGTTTATTGTATAATATAAGTGTTAGACTTGTACGATCTTCTTAATTGTCAATAAAGGATTATGCGAATTTATGTTAAGGACCCACAGATTCTTCGTGGTACATGAACCAGGAAATACTTGTTGCCTAAGACTTGTAGATGACGTCAAATAAAGGTTTTTAATAAGAAAGGCACGCAGGACAATATATTGCAAATTGTGACATTAAATGTCTTTTCTACTAATCTATTGGGGCATGCAGGCCAAATAAAAAGTAAATAATAACATACTTAACCTAAATGTAATACTTTTTCAGTTGTGCAACATTCCAGGTTCTAGGAACTTCAGTCCCATCTAGCTTTTCCAACTTATATGCACCCTTGGATAATACTTCTTTTGCTTTGTAAGGGCCTTCCCAAGTTGGGGCCAACTTGCCCGGAGGCTCTTGACCAGACGCTTCTTTGTTGCGGAAGACAAAGTCTCCCGCATCAAAAGTGCATTTCTAGACCCGCAAGTCATAGTACTTTTGTAATTTACGTTTATAGTTATGTTCGCAGATCAATGCTAACTCTCACATTTTTTCAAGGAGGCCGAGATTCATCCGCAACTCTTTCTCATTGTTGTTGTTTAATAACGTTCGTGTGGATGGGATCCCGATTTCGGCCGAAATCATGGCTTCGGTGCCATAGGTCAGGCTGAATGGTGTTTCAGAATTGCCTGATTTCTTCGGGGTGCGGAAGGCCCAAAGTACATGGGGCAACTCGTCTACCCAGCCTCTTCTTTTAACTAATAACCATGCCATGATTCCGTTCTTAATGGTCCTATTTGCTCTTTCAACTTGGTCATTGGCCTGCGGGTGGGCTACAGAAGTAAACACTTGTTTGACATGCAATTCTTTCAGCCATGCTTGCAACCCGTTGTCTGCGAATTGAGCTCCATTGTTGCTAATTGATTCTTGCGGGAGGCCGAAACGACAGATAATGGATTCCCACAAGAATTTCTTGACACTCGATGCGGTGATGGAAGAGACCGTCTTGGCCTCTACCAACTTGGTAAAATAATCGATCGCCACAATCAAGAATTTGACGCGTCCCGGGGCTTTTGGGAAATGACCCATGATATCAATCGCCCACTTTTGGAACGGCCAAGCGGATGTTACTGGTACAAGCTCATTTTTTGGTCGCAGAGTATTGGGGCATGGCGCTGACATGAATCACACTTCATGATTTTGTGCACCGCGTCCATGTGCATTACTGGCCAATAATACCCTGGGTTCATCAATTTGGCCACGACCATCCTTGGACCCGAATGAAGACCACAAATCCCTTCATGAACCTCTCGTATCAGATAATTCGCATCTTCGGCATCCCCACATCTCAGGAGTGGGCCGCGGAAGGATCGTCGACTTAAAATACCATCCTGTACTTGATAGTTCAGAGCTTTGTGTCTAATCTTTTGAGTCAAAGCTTTCTCTTCCGGGAGAGCTCCTAACGTCAAGTAAGATATGATTGGCGTCATCCTGGATTCAACGCCGGTCTGTATTAATAACACTTGGTTTTGCGAGACGGATGGTCGATCAAGAACTTCTACACGATTGTCTTTAGCAAAGTGTTCAAAATTCGTTGAAGCCAACTTGCTAACAGCATCCGCCGACTTGTTTTCACTTCGTTTGATATGAATGACTTTGCACGATAAAAATTCAAGGATCAAATCCTTTGCTTGTGCTAAATATGAAGCCATCACATCATTTTTTGCTTCATAAGTCCCATTGATTTGTCCCGCAATTAACATATAATCAACCCGCACTTCCAAGTGTTTCACCCCAAGTTTCTTAGCTATCCGCAATCCTGCCAAGAAAGATTCATACTTTGCCTCATTGTTGGTACTCTTGAAGTCCAATTTTATGGCGTAGGTAAATTCATTTCCCTAGGGGTTCAACTGTTGGAATTACGTATGCCCGAGACACATACTTATATTAATGTGGCTAACTGTGTTTGATCCAAGTCGGGTCATACCCAATAACAAGCTAGACGACACCAAATGTATTCTTTTAATGATTTGATCATTTAAATGAATACCGAACACTACGTGTTTAGAAAATTGGTTTTCTAAACAAACACACTTGAGGATTTAAATAAATTATCTGGATAATTTGTTTATATAAATTAATTATTTAATTGGTTAAATAATTATATAAATGTATGTACATTTTATAAAAATGAGTTTTATAAAATGAATGGAGATGTTTTAAATGGTTAAAACAAAATACAAAACAAAAAAAAAAAAAAAAGGAAAACAAAACAAAAACCGGCCACCCATGTGGGGGTGGTGGTTTTACCCAATCAAAGACCAAGATGCTCTTTGGTTCTCCTTTTATGTTCCTCCATTCAACACACATGTATTTTGGGTCTTGTTTTCTTTTGTATTTTCAAGTGTAAAACTCTCTCTCTTTCTCTCTCAATATCCACGGCCACTTTGGCCAAAGAAAGGGGGGTGTTTTGTGAGCTTGATTCAAGTGTTCTAATCCTAGCAACAAGTTGGTGTTGTTGTTTAAAAGCTTGGGGTATCAAAAGCTTGAGGGTTTCTCCTTTGCAACCTTGCCATTTGAAGACATTATCTTCTTCATCCACCTACATCTTCTCATAAGGTATAAGAAGGTACAATTTACTTTTGTGAGCATCTTGTTCTTGTAATATTGATCCTTGTTCTTTGGGTTTTAGTTTTAACATAATGGTATGTTCATAACAAGTTTTAAAATCTAAGCTTCCGTTGCGTTTTCTAGTTAAATATGGTTAACTTGAACTTTGATAATCTTGTATAAAACCCAACAATGGCATCAAGAGCCGGTTACAAGGACTTATGCTTCTTTTGTATTCATAAATTTCGGATTTTTTTTTTTTCATGGGTGAAAAGGGAAGTCCGAAAATTTGGTGGATTTTACCCCTCATGGTTTTGTAAGATCTTGACATGCATGGAAAGATCTTAGGAAACCATTATTAACATTTGGATGTTGAATATAAAAAAAAAAAAAAAATTGGCCGTAGCCTTTTGGGGGGGGGGGCGATTCTTTTTTGGGGGTATTTGGGCATTGGTTGCTTAGGTTGCATGCTTAGAACATTTGGTATGTTTGATTGTGTCATAACCGAAACCTAGACCTTGGATGTGTTGATTGTTGTTTGTGTATGTTGATTATGTTTATTATTCAATATGGTTGTAATAATTCATAATCTTAGGCTTGTGTAATTTATTTATTCATAAATTGGTATGTAATAAATAGATTAGTTGCATTTTCCTTTTTTTTAGAAAAATATGTATTAGGATACATTTTGTAAAAAATTGAAGATGCAAGAATTGGTGGATTTGGGCCTTGGACCGAAATTTTGGGCTTGTTGGGCCTCACCGGCCCATCATGGGATTCAAGCCCATTAGGCCCATAAATTTCACTCTTGGGCCCAAGAAGACTTTTGGAAGTTTGGAGCCCATTAACAAGCCCAACAAGAACACAACAACTTGGAGAGGATACTTGAAGCATTTGGATGCAAGGTCAAGTGGGAGTCAACATTCCATCCTTGTGTCATGTTTTGTCCCTTAGGTGTGACTTATGACCTATACTTGTTTCGGCTAACAAGTATGGTCAAATTTAGCGGTTTTCGGTTATGACTATATTTTGCATGTGTATGCTTGGTTGTTTGTTTTACTTAATGTAATGTGTGGTTGATAGATATTAGGATATCCAAACCGTCACATAGGAACGACAACAAGCATAAAACGGGTTCTAATATATATTTGGTAATATCGCGTCAATTAGTTTAATTAAATGGGTTTATTAAAACTAAGCGATCACTCACCTATAATAAAATTGGTTTTATTATAACTAGAACCTTGAAAATTGGTTTTCAAAATCGCCATATTTCTAAATGCATGTTAGGATATGGCATAATGTTTTTCAACTAGAATATTTGAAAAATTTAAAATCCCTTTTTTCATAATTACCAAAGAAACAAGTCTAACACCATCCTTTTGTATGACACTTAACGTATTAGGAAACTTTTAATGGGATAAAGGTCACCTAACCATTTTGAGCAAACTAATATACTTAGGGTAATATTAACATATTTGTGGGATAAAGGTCACCTAACCACTTGTATGTTAATCTTACATGTTTATACAAGTAGGACGACTTGAATTAGAAACCATGTGATAAAGGTCACCTAAGCATGGGATCTAATGGTGTTGATGGGATAAACATGCCAACACGAAATAAGGATTTCGAATGGTCCCATACCTCTAGAAGTTGCAAAGGGTTGCAATTGTCAAGATTGACTACCTTGTTAAATCAAATAACGGGATAAAGGTCACCTAACCGAAATTTGATTTATCATTGGATTCTAGAATTTAATTATTATTTTAAAATTTGGAATAAAAGGGTATTAATAATTAAATTGTTTATAATACTAAAATAAAACTTTGTTAAATTTTGTAGATGGCCGCTAACAATGCAAACACCTCTACCCATAACACCCGTAACCTATCCTTAAGAACCATCCTTGAAAAGGATCGTCTAAACCATAATAACTTTATGGATTGGTATCGCAACTTGAGAATAGTTCTCAAACAAGAAGAGATATCATATGTCTTAGACGATCCCATTCCCGACGAGCCTAACGTGGAAGATGAGGAGGCGTATAACAATTGGGTCAAGTACACCAAAGATTCGGTGCAAGCCTCTTGCCTCATGTTAGGGACTATGATTCCCGAAATCCAAAAGGATTTCGAGCATCATGGGGCATACGACATGATAACTCAATTGAAGGAAATGTTCCTTCAACAAGCTAGAGCGGAACGTTTCGAAACGGTTCGAGCGTTTCATGCATGTCGTATGGAGGAAACCCAAAGCGTCTCATCTTATGTCCTAAAGATGAAAAGCTACATCGAAAAGCTTCGTAGGTTGAATTGTCCCGTGTCTAATGAGTTGGCTACGGATTTGATCCTCAACTCTTTGACCAAAAGGTTTGAAACCTTTGTCATGAATTATAACATGAATGGGTGGGACAAAAGCATTGGTGAGCTTCACGCAATGCTAAGAACGGCCGAAGCGGGAATGGGTAAAAGGGTTTTACCCGTTCTAACAATCAATGAAGGAAAAAGGGGACATAACTCCAACCCCAAAGCAAGTGTTGCTAAGGGCAAGGGCCACGTCCAAGGAAAGGGAAAGAGGAAAGCCATCACGCCCATCAAACCGAAGGAAAAGAAGCAAAAGGTTGCGGCGCAAGATCCATGCTTTGAGTGTGGAGAGATAGGTCATTGGAAAAGGAATTGTCCGACCTATCTCAATGCGTTAAAAGATAAGAGGGATGCGGGGCATACCTCAGGTATTATCTTTACTATACATATTGAACTAAATGTTATTTCTTCAAATACATGGGTACTTGATACCGGATGTGGAACTCACATTTGCAATTTGTTGCAGGGGTTCAAAAGAAGTAAACAACTCAACAAAGGGGACATTAGTCTCTTTATGGGCAATGGAGCAAGAGTTGAAGTCCAAGCCCAAGGAGACTACTTGTTAAAGCTTCCAAGTGGTTTGGAAGTAATTTTGAAGAATGTTTTGTATGCTCCTAAGTTAAGGAGAAACATTATTTCCGTGTCTCTTTTAAAACAATGTGGCTTTGATCTTAAGTTTATTGATTATGATATTCATGTTTTGATGAATGGCATATTTTATTTTAAAGCTATACCCATAAATGGTATATATGAAATAGATCAAATTGGTGCGTCACATAGTAGTTCAATGTACAATGTCAACACCAAGAAACTCAAGAAGGACTTGGGTGATTCCTATCTTTGGCATTGTCGCCTTGGACATATAAGCAAGAATCGCATGCAAACTCTTCGCAAGAATGGTATTCTAGAAACAAATGAGTATGATTCATTTGATGTATGTGAATCTTGTTTACAAGGCAAAATGACAAAGCAACCCTTTAATAAAACTTTTGAAAGGTCAAAAGAATTATTGGGTATCATACATTCGGATGTATGTGGTCCTTTTAGACCAATGACTAGGAATGGTGAAAGATACTTCATTACCTTTATTGACGATTATAGTCGATATGGTTATGTGTACTTAATGAAACACAAAGATGAAGCTTTTGAAATGTTCAAAGACTTCAAAACTGAAGTAGAAAGACAACTCAAGACCACAATCAAAGTACTTCGTAGTGATAGAGGAGGTGAATACCTAAGTGGTGTTTTTCAAGATCATCTTAAGAGTTGTGGAATTATTTCACAACTTACTCCACCTGGAACACCACAACATAATGGTGTGTCTGAAAGGAGAAATCGTACCCTATTAGATATGGTTCGATCGATGATGGCTAGAAGCACTTTACCTCTATCATTTTGGGGCTATGCTTTACTTTCCGCTGTTCGCATATTGAATATGGCTCCAACCAAGAAAGTGGAGAAGACACCTTTTGAAATATGGCATGGAAAGGCTCCATCGCTATCATTCTTAAGAGTTTGGGGTTGTGTAGCTTATGTAAAGCAATACACCCCAAACAAATTAGAAGTCCGATCCACTAAGTGTATCTTTATAGGTTATCCTAAAGATGATTTAGGATATTACTTTTATGATCCTAGTGAGCAAAATGTTATTATTGCTCGAAAGGGTAAGTTCTTGGAAACTAAGTTCCTTAAGGAAGGAACTAATAGTAGAACAGTGAAACTTGATGAGGATCAAGAACCACAAGATGATACACAATTGGTTGATACTAGCACTCAACAAGAGGTTGTTGAAAGTGATCAAGTGGTTGATCAAAACACACAAAACGTTCGCAGATCTGGTAGAGTTAGCAATCCACCTGAAAGATATGGATTTTTTATAGAAGGTTGCTACGTGGTAGATTCGGATGAACCAACCACATACCGTGATGCAATGTCCAAGAATGATTGTGACAAATGGCTTGAAGCCATGAACGTTGAGATGCAATCCATGTATGACAACCAAGTTTGGGAATTGGTTGAACTACCACTCAACTCCAAAGCTGTTGGAAGTAAGTGGGTTTTCAAAAGAAAAACTGATATGCATGGAAACTTGGATACTTATAAAGCAAGACTTGTAGCTAAGGGTTTCACTCAAACTCAAGGGGTTGATTATGATGAAACTTTTTCGCCTGTGGCAATGCTAAAGTCTATTAGGATATTATTTGCCATAGCTGCACATTATGATTATGAAATTTGGCAAATGGATGTCAAGACCGCTTTCCTAAATGGATATCTTGAGGAAGATGTCTATATGGTTCAGCCTGAAGGTTTTGTCGATCCGAAACATCCTAATAAAGTATGCAAGTTAAAGAAATCAATCTATGGATTGAAACAAGCATCTAGAACTTGGAATCATCGTTTTGATGAAGAAATCAAAAATTTTGGATTCATCAAGAATGCTGATGAGGCTTGTGTGTATAAGAAAGCTAGTGGGAGTATAATTACCTTCTTAGTATTGTATGTCGATGACATTCTACTATTTGGAAATGACATTCCAACCATGGAAAGCGTTAAGGCTTGGCTTGGAAGTAGATTTTCCATCAAGGATCTTGGTGAAGCTGCCTATATTTTGGGAATAAAGATCTATAGGGATAGGTCAAGGCGCTTGATAGGTTTGAACCAAAGTACATACATTGATAAGATCTTGAAAAGGTTCAAGATGGAAAACTCCAAGAAAGGTTTTGTACCTATTCAAAGAGGGACCATATTGAGTTTAGCTCAATGTCCAAGCTCAAAGGATGAGCAAGAGATGATGAAACAAATCCCATATGCTTCTGCTATAGGATCCATTATGTATGCGATGATATGTACTAGACCGGATGTGTCATGCGCTTTGAGCATGACAAGCAGATACCAACAGAATCCAGGAAACAGTCATTGGATGGCTGTTAAGAACATATTGAAATACCTTAGGAGAACTAAGGATATGTTTCTGATATATGGATCTGGTGAGGAGGAACTCGCTATAAAAGGTTACACGGATGCGAGCTTCCAAACTGATCGAGATGATTCTCGATCACAGTCTGGGTATGTGTTCACTCTTAATGGAGGAGCTGTCTCTTGGAAGAGCTCAAAACAGGAAGTGGTAGCATTGTCCACTACAGAATCAGAATACATCGCCGCTTCATTGGCAGCTCAGGAAGCTGCATGGTTGAAGAAATTCATTACTGATCTAGGGGTGGTCTCTTCCATTCAAGACCCCCTAGAAATCTTTTGTGACAACGAGGGTGCGATTGCACAAATCAAGGAACCTCGTTCGCACCAAAAGACAAGGCACATAGAGCGGAGATTCAACTACATAAGGGATGAAGTTGAAAAAGGAAAGATATGTATTCGCAAAGTTGGAACTGATCAAAATCTTGCGGATCCATTCACGAAGCTCCTAGAAAGACCGAAACATGAGCGTCATGCGAGTGGCTTAGGACTCCGATATTCTAGTAATTGGATTTGATCTATTTTGTATTTACGTTTAAAAGACTTTTGTAATTTAACTCTTTTATATGATTATGGAATCTTGAGTTAAATTCTAATTTTGCATGTTTAATCCATGAATAAGTTATCTTATTCTAAAAGTCCGTAGTCGATCACATTTGTGGGAACAAATATGAAGCAAGACTATTATGAACTAGGATTGGTGGATATTCATAAGGAATGAATATGGAGCATAGGTTTGCTGCCAAGGTTCATAGATATTTGTGGGATACGAATATTGGACTGACCCGCTCTCAATATTACTACATGGAGTCAATGGACCTGATCATTAGTAATTTTGAGTAAAGGAGAATTTCATATTATCCTTAGACCTGAGATGTATACTGGGTCTTGATTTTCACCAAGTATTACACTTTGACTCTGCCCTTCGCTATTCGTAAAAGATGGTACATAAGGATGAGCTCAGGTGGAGTATAAAGTGATAGTGAGAGGCGTATACAGTCAAGATGGAATTTGTTCCTCTTATGTGTTGAGAGTTTAGATGTCTAAGGCCTGATAAAGTTGAATTGTAAAGAGAATGATCGCCTATGTCTCTTAGATCCAACATGACATCTAGTAACAAAGGGATATAATGATAGATTCACCTAAATCATATCAAGTAAGGGACTTGAAGGGATGATGTTAATGAATGGCACTTCGTCAAACACATTAGGGGTGGTGAACTGTTGTTAGGCGGTATTCACCACTTGCATTAATTTTCTATGTATCTCGTGCAAGTGGGAGATTGTTGGAATTACGTATGCCCGAGACACATACTTATATTAATGTGGCTAACTGTGTTTGATCCAAGTCGGGTCATACCCAATAACAAGCTAGACGACACCAAATGTATTCTTTTAATGATTTGATCATTTAAATGAATACCGAACACTACGTGTTTAGAAAATTGGTTTTCTAAACAAACACACTTGAGGATTTAAATAAATTATCTGGATAATTTGTTTATATAAATTAATTATTTAATTGGTTAAATAATTATATAAATGTATGTACATTTTATAAAAATGAGTTTTATAAAATGAATGGAGATGTTTTAAATGGTTAAAACAAAATACAAAACAAAAAAAAAAAAAAAAAGGAAAACAAAACAAAAACCGGCCACCCATGTGGGGGTGGTGGTTTTACCCAATCAAAGACCAAGATGCTCTTTGGTTCTCCTTTTATGTTCCTCCATTCAACACACATGTATTTTGGGTCTTGTTTTCTTTTGTATTTTCAAGTGTAAAACTCTCTCTCTTTCTCTCTCAATATCCACGGCCACTTTGGCCAAAGAAAGGGGGTGTTTTGTGAGCTTGATTCAAGTGTTCTAATCCTAGCAACAAGTTGGTGTTGTTGTTTAAAAGCTTGGGGTATCAAAAGCTTGAGGGTTTCTCCTTTGCAACCTTGCCATTTGAAGACATTATCTTCTTCATCCACCTACATCTTCTCATAAGGTATAAGAAGGTACAATTTACTTTTGTGAGCATCTTGTTCTTGTAATATTGATCCTTGTTCTTTGGGTTTTAGTTTTAACATAATGGTATGTTCATAACAAGTTTTAAAATCTAAGCTTCCGTTGCGTTTTCTAGTTAAATATGGTTAACTTGAACTTTGATAATCTTGTATAAAACCCAACATCAACAACCTGAGACTCACGCCTGATCCTTCATTACTCGAAGCTCCGTCCGTGAAAAACGACCAAACTTGGTCTTGCTCCGGAGGTATCGGGGGTTGCTGTTCAATCAAACATTTTTTCTATTTGTTCTGCGGGACCTCTGTGACGAAGTCCGCCAAAACTTGGCATTTGATTGTTGGTCTGGGTTTATACTCAGTTGCATTTTCTCCCAGTTCGATGGCCCACTTCACCAATCGCCCAGGCAATTCTGGCTTATTACATTTTTCAATTTGCACCTTGTTTGACGGGATGACCTTGGAAGTATCTGCGGAGACTCTTGGCAGCATAGACCGGTGCCAAAACCAGCTTTTCAAGCATTGAGTACCTGGTTTCCAGTCCTGTCAACATTCTACTGACGTAATGTATAGGCGTTTGCACATATTTTCTGTCTGTCAGTAGGACGGCCCCAATGGCAATATCCGATGCCGATAAGTATAACGTTAAAAGTTCTCCAGCATGCGGTGCTGTTAAGGTAGGCGGTTCCATTAAGCAGTTTTTAACCTCCAGAAATGCTTGTTCAGCTTCCGCGGTCCATTTGAAGTGTGCTTTCTTGAGGCAGTTTCTCATAGTCGAAACAAATAGGTACGACTTAGCCGCATGATTGGCTAAGAATCTGTTCAACGCAACCAACCTTCCATTAAGTGTTTTTACTTCTTTGAGGGAGGAAGGTGAAGGCATGCGAGCTACTGCCTGAACCTCATCTAGATTGGCTTTGAAACCCGCGTTTGCCACTATTACCCCCAAAAATTTTCCTTCTTCCATTCCGTAGGAGCATTTACTGGGGTTCAGTTTCATGTTGATCTGCCTGAGATTCACAAACGTTTCCTCTATGTCTCTGAGCATCTGAGCTTCCTCAATACTCTTTATCTCCAGATCATCCATATACACCTCCAGGTTTCGACCAATTTGTCCCTTAAAAGCTTCATCCATCAAACACTGATACGTAGCACCCTTGTTTTTGAAGACAAAGGCCATCATCTTGTAACAGAATGTGCCTTGATCTGTGTGACATGCTTTCTTATCTTCATCGCTCGCTGCCATGCGAATCTGATGGAAGCCTTTGTTAGCGTCGAGGAAACACTTAAAATTGAATGGGGCTACTGCATCAACTTTAAGGTCGATTTCTGGAAGTGGGTAACAATCCTTTGGACACGCCTTGTTTAGATCTTTGAAATCTATGCACATTCGCCATGTCCGATTGCTTTTAGGAACAATGACTGGATTGGCGACCAAAGTCTGGTACTATATTGGGTGGATTATTCCAGCATGTAAAAGTTTTTGAACTTGTTCGTCTATTGCTTTTGTCTGTTCTGGACCCATCTTGTGCTTCTTTTACACAATTGGAGTGAACGCTATGTTTACTCGCAGCTTATGCTCTGCAATCCTCCGTGGGACGCCAGTCATATCCGTGGGTTGCCACACAAAGATGTCTACGTTCCTCATCAATAGTTTCTTTAAAAATGTCCTCACTATCTCAGAGATAGCGGGCCCAATCGTTATCGTTTGATTCGGGAAATTCTTGTTCACACCCATTTTTCGGGTTCGGTCCTTCGAACTTGCTTGGAACTTTGATGGATTTTGAACTTTTTGTCGTGAAGCAGTGGCGATTAATGCGGATGATTGCCACACCAGTGCGAGTTGGAACTCCCACCACACTATGTGCTCTAGAAGGATAAGCATTAAAGTCACCAATCGCCTCACGACCCAGGATGATATCATGCTTTGATGTCACCGGTAAGACCAAAAATTCAACATCCTCTGTTCTTGAATGAATCCCATCACTAAGATTGACTGGGAAAGATATTAACCCCCGCGGGTGCATCACATCACCTCCAAACCCGGACACAGGTGCATGAATCGGCTTCAACCACACATTACCGTCTTCATCCAATTGTTCAAAGCATTGTTCATACATTATGTCTGAGGTACTTCCTGTATCAAATAAGCCATAATGCAAACGATACTGGCCTATGAGGGCAGTGATTATCAAAGGATTTTTATTACAATGTCCTCCTTTTACCCGCAGAAAGATTACCGACTCATTTTGCATTCCTCATCATCAAACTCTCTCCTCTTTCCTCCCACTTTGTGTCTGCCTTGTATCATGCGAACATTCAGGTCGTTGAGTTGTTTCTTGGGCGGGCCCTGATTATCTCGCGCGGGAGCTTTACCAGTCCTTAGTTTTGCACCTCTGACCAAGTGTCCAAGTTTTCACGACTTTACAGCCACCTCAATTTCGCCTTTCAAAGCTATACATTCATTTGTGTTGTGACCTATGTCATCATGGAACGAACAATGTTTTTTTAGGATCAAGGAATGATCTCCTCGTAAGTGGCTGAGGTTTCCTGAAGTTCATAATTTCAGTGGTAAAAATCTCTGTAGTGGTCTTCGACAGTGGGGTCCAATTGTTGGTGACTCGTGCTGAAGAGCCCCTTTTTTTGTTGTCGTTCAAAGATCAGGCATCGAACTGCTTTGATGATTCCGCGGAAGGCGGGAGCCTTGACCAAATTGTTCCTTTGGCCTGTCTATTTGGTCGCGGGGTTCGAAACTCCATTTTTGGCGTTTGTTTCTAACTACCAGAACTCAAAGACCTTTATGTTCTTCCGAACAGTTTTGCCGCGGACATTATCTCGTCCCATGTTTTGGGCATTCCATCTCTCAGCATATCTTCGCTGATCCCGCCGATATTGAGACTTTCGTTGTTGAATCGAGTTATGAAGTCTTTGATAGACTCATTTTTTCGTCTCACCACGTCTAATATCTCAGAAGGATCATGACTGTGCTTCTTCTGCTGACTGAAATGCTGGGAAAATTTGGCTACAAAGTCATCCCAGCTCTTAATTTGTCCGTCTGGCAACTTGTCAAACAATTCTCGTGCTGCTCCACTGAATGTTAATGTGAACATGTGGCACCAGTAGGGAAGAGTCCAACCGCTGACGCCTCCCACAGCCACAAAGTTCAATAAGTGATCACTAGGATCATTCATCCCATTGTATTTCCCTATGGACGTTGGGATTTTCGCATTGAGTGGGAATGGAGCCGTTGCAATAAGTCCAATGAACTTTGATTTTTCAGCGAAAGCTGCACGACGATACAGCATGGTAAAGTCCTCTTCCGCGTCACTATGGTGTTCGGCATGGCGAACTGTCGCACGCGGGAGACTAGTCCCCTCCCAACCACGGAGTCTGCTATCTCCGCTATAATTGCTGACAACGGTTGGACGGTACGACAGATCAAAACTTTCAAAGTCCTCTCTATAGGAGGGTGGGCGCGTGATCATACGAGGATCATCATGCCTCCTCCTAACGATTTCAACTTCAGGGAATCCCTCAGATTGCATACTTTCGCGAATCGGACTCCTCCGCATAGTTGTGGGAGGAGAAAGGGACCTCCTAAGAGATTCTTCATAATTCAGAGTACGAGCATGAAGTCGCTCTTCACGCACCATGCGCTCGTACTCGGCTGTGATATTTTCCTACTGGATACGGAACCATTCCTCTGGGGATAAAGGTCCTCTAGCGCTGGAATTTCGACATTGGGTCCTCACCAACTCAGAATCGTCGAAATCTTCTTCCAGACCCGATTATGTACGAGTCCGACGAGTTTGCATCTTGATATGTTTAGGTCACCCGAATAAGGACCTCCAGGTGCCGTGACACGTCCCAAGTCACCCAGAGTAGAACCTCCAGGTGCTTCGACATTAGTAGAACGTCTAGAAATTACAGGAGTTTCCATCGGCCCCTCAGGAAGTTAACTCATACCGTACGAACCAAAAACTAACAGAAAACTTTTGCAGTTCAAACACAAGCACGGATGGCACCAATGAAGAAACACGGATCAGTTCCCCTTATGGCTCTTAGATCCAATGAGTCCACATGGATGGATCAAATACAACTAACCAAAGATATGAGAACAATATCCTAAAGTCCAGTGACAGAAACCTGTAAAACAAGCACCGTGAGCTCGTTACAGGAAGGACAAGAGGGGGGTGTTCCCGTAACCATCCTCCAGCGTGAGAATAAGTACAATTCTGATGGAGAGAAAGTACTTAAGTATTTAGAGTAGATAGTGGAGAGTGAATGTGTTACCTCATGGATCTTGTGAAGTATTTATAGCTGAAGAGTGTGGGAATATTATTGGCCCAGCTATCCCTTTCTAGAAGATGCCCCTGTAACCGTCTGGACACGTGCCCTCTGGTAATAGGCTGGGTTATACGGCCCATGTGCATGGTTGTAACAACCTGTACACGTGTCATCATGTTATTGGACGAGATAAACCTGGCTATGTGCACGGTTATAACAACCTGGTCAGTTGTCCTTCTTCAATTGGCTTAAACATCACATATTCACCAAGAAAGGATCTTGGTAAATCTTCTAGAAGAGATTTAGTTATGTACAGCTATCCTATAACGTTTCCTACTGGTCATCCTTGCGGGTGTAAACAATGTCTTGCGGATGACTTCTGAGGGCATCTAGATCCTCGCGCACATAACTCCTGGATAGTAATGTTATTCTCCCTTTGTCTTGGATTATTCCGTTGGTTTATATGTCCCGCGGGTGGCATCTAAAAGGATCTCTTTTTACCCACGAGAGGTATTTAAGGGTCTTTGGGTCTTTTTGGTACCCTACCTCTATACACCACCAATCACAATTGTCATAAAAGAAACCATGACATATATTACTATCTCAAATAATAATCAATCTAAATATCGAACATAAAATTCGTTATGCCATTATTATAACTTGCAAATTGGGGTTAATTCACAAACCATGTAACCCGAAAATATTCACTGAAGATTATGAATATGCAAATCGATCCTTTGTCTTGTCCATTTTCAATTACTTTGAAAATTCTTGAATGATAAATCATATAACTTTTAATTCAAACAATAGAATTAATGTTTTATACAAAACTGAAACCCAAAAGAAAATTAATGGCCCACAAAATTCAATAAAATTCCTTTAATTTTCTGATATAAAACAATAGCATTATTCGATTGTATTTACTCCAAAATCAAATTGGAAGCAGACCCCAACCATATGCAATTATTTTATATTCAAATACAAACAAAATATTTCTACAATGATGCAAACCACCAAAATAGGTTTATCTTTGTTGTAATAATTGCGTACCTGGATGTTGAATTCAATCAATGATGCAAACCTGTAATCTTGATTTCAATCTTGGTTTCTTGAACAATTTCTTGGATTTATCTCTGAATCTTGAATCACTTTCAGATAAACCTATTTGCAGGTTACACACAATGATTTATCGGATAAGACAGGGATTTTCTATATATGGAAATGAACTTTGATTGTGTCTGTGAATTGAAGAATCAGAGAGAACCTAGTAACCGTCTGTTCTCCTCTGTTTGTATATATCTAATCGAGAGTGATTATCCCAGGGATAACATCGATCAATATATATATATATGATCAATTCCCACATGAGCCCAAAATAACCAATTACAAGCCCACTTAATATTATACTTAAGCCAAAGTATAAAACCGAATAACAAAGCCCAAATAACATTATTGTTAAACAAGCCCGCACTCCCGCGTCCCATAACTCATTTAACCTCTAACGTTATTTCCTCGATCAACACGTTAATTCAATAACACTAAAATAACCAACATCTAGGTGTCTTCAAAGTGGTGGCTTGTGAGGTTACCAAGCAATACAACTCTTTGGAATGTTTGGGGTATTCAATAGAGAAATTGCTACCACCTCCAAGCCATTCTTTGAAGTGCATGTTTTCTTATTTATCTTATTATTGGTAAAATGGAAGATGGCTTGTTAATTAGATCACGTCGTTTCCCACAGTTTTATTATAACATTACTAAAGGACTAGCCTTTCGACCTTTTTTACCATCCCTAGTTTGATCTGGTTAACGATAACACCTAAATGAAACTAGTGTAAAGCCATATTTGCAATGTTCTCCTTTTATAAGATCTCAATTTCCGCATCTTAGACACTCATGGTCCTACTTGGGATTCGAGCCATGTTATCACGAAAATAGTGACGCTGCCGAATTAATGAAGAAGTCGTCCGCAAAGATCGCTCTACGTATCGGATTACCCAACCCTTAGTTTTAATGAGATTAAATCATTATCCCGTAGATCTAGTGTAGTACTATAAGCATCTGCAAGAATTGGTGAAAAGTATTTCACTGGACGTGGTGCAATACCAAAAATTTGTTACCTGGACCTGGATCTGTACTAGAACCTATATTGGAACTAGTGTAATACAATAAGCCTTTTTAGTATAAGTCACATGATTAATTTTCCTTGAATATTATATTACAATAGTATGCTTTAAATACACTAGAGTACAACCTAGAATTATGGAGTAAATTACTACTTACATAAATATAAAAGATAACAGCTTTGACTAGCATAGATAAAATACATATGAATTTTGAATTCATATTTAGCAGTTGTTACCCACGGCAAGCGAATAGACGGGGGCCCGACTTTGAGCATGGTACGGAAGTATTCAAATAGTGGTTGTGGTAGACTCTTGGTGAAAATGTCAGCCACCTGAAACTTGGTAGGAAGAAATTTGGTTATTAGACGACCGGAGGATACCAATTCCTGATCAAAGTGATAAGCAATGTGTATATGTTTTTCTCTTTTATGGGTAACAGGATTTTGACTTAAGAAAAGAGCACTTTTGTTGTCACATAATAAGGTGGGTCGATCTTGTGGTAAAGCATGAAGTTCCCAAAGTAGATGAGTAATCCGTATAATTTCAGCCGCATTGTTGGCCATGGCTCTATATTCTAATTCACAACTTGAGCGAGAAACAGTAGGTTGCTTTTTAGCACTCCAAAAGACCAAGTTTCCTCCAAGATAAATAGAATAATCGTATGTGGAACGTCTTGGTTTGATACGAGTAGCCAACCTCGGGATACGTTGTTTAACTATGACGAGGTAGAAGTGGAAGATTTGACAACTAAGGAATATCCTGATTCGTACATGTGTATGTATACAGATCAAGGAATTTCATTATTTACACTTGAACATGTGCAAGCAACGTCCGAGATAAAAGATGAAAAAGGATAAAGTAAGTGAAACTGGATCAGGATTGAAGGATCCAGTTTTTGAAGGTATATTTGGACCTAATAAAGTTTGATTCTCGAAACTTATTGATGTGTTAAGGTTTGTGGAGCAAGAGGACGATAGGCAGATCAAAGATCGTCCCACTGCTCACCAAATGACAAAGGTTATATCGTCCCTTGGCTCTATGTATACTTTTTTGGCTTTAGTTCTCAACAAACCATTCAACTTTTCGGAATTGGTATTCTATCATCTGAAAGACAACTACACAACACGCCACCGCAAGAACATGTTCCTTATGTATCCAAGGTTCTTGCAGTTGATTATTGATCACTTGGAGCCTGATTTGGTTCATGTTCCGGAGTTGGTGGATGATGTGATGGTTTTGGAATATATGTCCGAGGAAATGATGAAATGGCTGAGGACATATCGTAACCAACACCGGAGAACAGGCCTAAGTACAAGAGGTTGATTGGTCATTTGGCGAGACCTAATTATGTATGTCCACCTAATGATGGTTGGATTCACGATGATTCAGATTCAGAACGTAAAGGTGGACCAGGTTGGAACAATGGTGGTGATAGTGGAGATGGTGGTGTAATGGGTGAAGCAGCTCGTGTTGATGCCGCTTCACGTAAATGAAAGGGGAAGGTGAAGATGTCAGATAAGGCTAAGAGGACAAGAACACGTAGGGGTGATGTAGTGGAGATTGGACCTTTTGTACCAAGGTTAACTGTACCACAATAAGCACCGGTGGCTACTACTGCTGTTAGTACCTCGGATGCTACATTAATGATAACGGCGTCGTCCGATCCGATGTTTGCATCTAACCCTGAAACGATGCTATCTATGGTGCCGACACCTTATATTACTAGTGTTTCTACAAGTCCTACGCCTATGCCGATGGCTATGCAACTGATGGACTTTTCTACATTATGTTTAATCATCCTCGAGGTCCAGTGCAGCCGATTCATCCGTCATTCCACACTTTGACTGTTCCTCAACAAATGAACATGTTGTGGAGCTTGATACATCTTCAGGAGAGTCGAATGGTTGTTGACCGTCAATTTCAAGATCAAATGTGGTTAGACCAGAGGAAGATGGTTAGCCACATCTCATACTGTCAGCGTGAGAATTGTGATCAACGGGCTTTAGTTACTGCTCAAGGGGAGAAGATAAGAGAATAAGAAGACGTCATCCTTCATCTTACTTGCAAAGACGATATGTTGAAAAAGCTGAAAGGTAATGATGATGATAAAGACCCCAATGCAGGAACTGGTGGTGGTGAGCAGCAAATAAAGACCGGTGCGTCTGGAAGTTCTGCTAATGTTGAGGCTGAAGGTGGTGATAAGTAATTAGTAGTGTATCTAGACATTACTAATGCGCAACCTATTGAGTTCGTGAAGGCCAATACAGTTTTATTTATGGATAACGAGAAAGGTGTCGTTATAAATATGGTAAACGCTAACGAGATCGAGGAAGGATAGTGAATATCACAAGGATAAGGGGCGTCATACAAACGAATTTTGGGTGCTTCACAAAGAGATACAAAAGGCGGTGAAGTCTAGAAAGTTGTCACACCTACTGATGGGCATACAAAACAATACATTTGAAAACCGAGTGACAAGAATAGAAGTAGGGTTGATACGTGGGGAAGAGCACCGTGAGTCGAAGTGACACCATATCTGCGTGGAAGATTGGATGAGTCAACCAATCACTTTCGGAAAGGCACCATGAATGGGAGAAAAGAGAGCCCCATAATCATATCAATCATAGTCGTAGGACTACGGGTAAGATGGGAATACCAAGATACAGGAAGTTCCTCGGACATCATATATTTTCAGTGCTTCAATCAATTAAACCCGTTAGAAAAATAAAAGACATTGAGGTTGAAGCCCCTTTAGTAGGCTTCACTGGGTAGGTAGTACCACCCACGGGTCAAGTAACACTTGAAGTACACATCGGTGTGAGGGAACAATACCGAACACTACATATGTCCTTCTTGGTCGTTAATTCATCTTCAGCATCTAGCGTAATTCTGGGATGAAGTAGTTGTGTCAACCATTCACGGGCAATTCAAGTTTCCCATGCCAAAGGGGTTTGTCACACTAGCTTTAGAGTTTTTCTCAAGGGTAGATGAGATAAGGAAGGTCACAAAGAAACAAGAAAGATTGTGGTGAACAAAGAGAAGAACATGGAGTAGTGGGCGGCAACCAAAAAGTTCCCAGAACAAAGAGTAGCAGTTGGAACCTAATTACCAAAAACCTTAAAAATTTCCTATGGGATTTATCGTATAGATTCATGGACGTACTCTCATGCGAGGTGGTAGATACGGGAGCGGTCTCGAGGGGACTAGCAGAGCATCAGCTGAAATTATACGTATAAATTGAGCCTATCAAGCAAAAGAAAAGAAGTGTGAGGTGGGAGAGAACCAATCCATCACCAAGGAAGTAGCAAAATCATGGATGCGGGCATCATTAGAGAATTGAGATACCAGTCCTGGATAGCTAATCCGGTAATGGTGAAGAAGAGAGACAATATTTGGAGGATGTGCATCGACTTCAAAGATTTAAACAAAGAATGTCCAAAGGATCATTACCCTTTGCCAGAAATATACATGAAGATCGATGCTAAGGCGGAATACAAATTGAAATGTTTCTTAGATTCCTATAATGGCTATCACCAAGTACAAAATGAGCAAAGAAGATGAAGAAAAGACAGAATTCATCACCAACGAAGGTATATTCTGTTATCAAAATATGCCATTTGGGCTAAAAAAGGCGGGGCGACGTATCATAGATTGATGGATAAAGTATTCAAGAACAAATATGGAAGAACTTGGAAGTGTATGTAGATGATATGGTAATCAAAAGAAACATAGTTCTTAAAGATATAATGGATATGTTCACAAAGCTAATCAGTATCAACATGAAGTTAAATCCGGCTAAATTCTCCTTTGGAGTAGAGGAGGGGAAATTTTAGACGGTAATGATATCAGAAGAAGCAATCCAGCAAATTTTAGCCCCAGGTCATTGAAGGACATTAACATTTTCAACAATCAAATCGTAGCATTACATCGTTTACTGTCGCAAGCGACAGATAGGGACTATCCTCAAAAGGTGTACAGACATATCCAATTTCAACTGGAGCGAAGAAGCAGAGTTAGCTTTTGAAGCGCTTAAAGAGCATGTACATCACCTAACACCATTAACATCCCCTAAGATAGGAGAAATAATAATGGTATACCTGGCCGCATCTACCAGTGCCATCAGTGAGGTGCTCATAGTAGAAATGTCGATGGTATATAAACCGACTACACAAGCAGAATCCTGAAGGACTACGAAGAAAGATATGCACCAATGGAGAAGCTAGCCATAATGTTGGTATACGAATCCAGGAGGTTAAGGAGATAATTTCAAGGTTTCAGATAGAAGTGTTGACCTTGCAACCCATCCCACATATCATGAAGATACTAGAGATATCCAGAAGGCTAGAAAAAATGGACCATTGAGTTGGGAGCTTCTGGTATTGAGTACAAATCTAGAACAACCATAATAAGTCAAGTCATGGCAGATTTTTTAGCAGAAATATCATATGATGAAAAGGGTAAACCAATGCTCGAAGCTCCACTATGGTCTTTATACACTAATGGAGCATCCAACGTAGAAGGAGCAGGGGAAGGATGAATACTCAACACCATAGAAGGAGAAGAAATTACTTATGCTCTTTGTTTTGACTTCCCAAGTTCACATATTGTGGCAGAATATGAGGCGTTGATCACTGGACTTATAATGGACAAGAAAGTGGGGGCCAAACATCTGATCTCACATGTCGACTTAATGTATACGATGAATATGAAGCAAAAGAGTCAACAATGGTATCATACGTGTGCGTGGCAAAGACACTGATGGGTCATTTTGACGAATGCAATATTCTACACATTCCAAGGAGTCAAAATAAGAAGGCTGATGCTTTAAGAAAATTGGCATAGTTAAGTTAGCCATCTGGATAAGGAGGTGAGAGTGGATGTTTTAAAAGAATCGTCGATCCAACCAGGAGAAGTACTATCGCTAACAACGAAAAAAGATTCATGGATGACGCCTATAATCGCTTACCTGGAATACGAAAAACTATCAACTGATAAAGGGTAGGCCAGAAAGGTGCAAGTGAAGGTCATGCAATACCAAGTCCAAGGGGACATCCTTTATAGGAAATTACCTGGGACTATTGTTGAGATATTTGGATGAAGAGGAGGCCAGTTATATGATACATGAAATCCATTGGGGAATAAGTGGAATCCATTTAGGCCCAAGAATTATAGTTGGAAAAGTAATGAATGTTGGGTAATTTTGGCCGGGTATGCATTAGAGTGTGGCGAACAAAATCAGAAGTTGTGGAGAATGTCATAAACACGCCCCGAAAACTATGCGGTCTAAAAACAACCTCATCCCGGTGACAACCGTCTTGGCTCTTCCAAAAAATGGGGCATTGGCATCGTTGGACCATTCCTTAAGGCAGCAGGTAAAGTAAATTTTTTGGTGGTAGCGGTAGACTATTTTACAAAATTTGTAGAAGCCAAGCCTTTAGCCACCATCATGGGACAACATATTAAGAGGATTGCGTGGGAGAAAATAGTGTGTCTGTTTATATTTCCCTTGTACATCATCAACGACAATGGCAAAAAGTTCGCAGATAATCCCTTCAAAAAATGGCGTGATGATCTACACATCAAGCACGTGTTAGCCTCTGTCGCGCATCCTCAAGCAAATGGACAAGTAGAAAGAGCTAACAGAAGCATTGTGAAAGGCATAAAAGTTCGCTTGGGAAAACAAGGATCAACATGGGTGGATGAACTACCACATGTGTTATGGGCTTACAGAACCACACAAAAGTTAGAACAAAGGGAGTCGCCTTTTAGCCTAACATATGGCATTGAAGCTGTCATACCAGCCGAAATGGGCATGCTGTCAAGGATACAAGATCATGATATGAATGATGAAGAGCTTCGACTCAACCTGGATTGACAGCCATAAGAGAACTAAACTACAAAATAGAGATGGAGAAATATTACAACAAAAGAGTGAAGGATGAAAAAACGCTATATAAATAACAGGCCAAGTATGAGAACCGAAATCAAATCTATAACATACCAACCTGGATATTGGAGACCCACCACCTTGATGAAGAGCCTAGTATGTTATATATCTCCTTAAAGTGTTTAAAACCGGCTCAGGCACACGAAGATTGATGAACCCTAGAGAAGAGGAGAAATAAAAATAATGCTAAGTATACCTGATGGTTTCGGAAGTGATCAATGGCTCGAATGACTCATGATTAATCAAAGACGAATAAACGAACCAAATGTTCAAAGAACAAAGTTCTCTTTAATTTAAATTCAATCAAAAACTGAAAACTTATACTAAAATAAAAGAAGATAAAATTGGAAACCAGATAAACTTAAAGTAATAAAATATATTATAAAACAAAATTCAAATTATGAAATAATCCTGCATCAATCTCCCCTTCTTCAAAAAAACTCGTCCTCGAGTTTTGACTTTCAATAAAAGCCACCCGGATCAAACGAATAATCAACCCAATTTGGGTTTGTTATTATAACAACCCAATTAAACAATTCAACTTTGTGGATCATCTTGCCCAAGTCTAAGGGAGTGTTGAGTTGTTTCTTCGTAACTAACAAGACCATTTCAAATATTGTTTTCCTTGTTGAACTTGATGAATTAATGGGCCCATGAATACCTTCATTTGATGCCACGTCCAAGTTAATATAGAGCCCACCAAATTTTGATCTATCATCATTAATCGGTTTAGTCTTTTAATCATGGATTCCACGTGTACAATGCATTTGACTTGTGCAAACTCCAAATTTGATCGGTTCCGCTACGGCCACTTCAATATTCCCATCCTTTTGTTTTAGCTTAATATATTCATCATTTTTAAAGACCCAACATCTGGAAATATCATATCAATATCTAAAAGTTTACCCATATAGTTGGCAATTCCGATATTATAATCTCTTTGATTTTTAATTTACAAAGAGATCCCAATTTTTGTGATTCTCCCACAACTTTCGGCTAAATGAAGTCCAAATCAGGAGCCTTGAGTAACAGAACTTCCAAACAAACCTTGTGATTTCCATCGCCATTCAGTTTTTCACGGTAGCCACCATAGAATCACCACCTTCAACTTTACAAAAATTGGAAACTGATTCACCACGAGTAACTACGTTAAGAATATTTTGCACAAACAAACATTCTTGTTCATCGAAATCAATCTCTTCTTCATCAAACACGGGCTTGTCTTTCGACATTTCTGGATAAACTGGTTTAAAGAACAAGGGTGGGTGATAGTAAACAGATGATCCTCTCCGTAGTCACTTTCGTCCCAGACGACGGTCTTCGACTCGATATCCGCCTTACACATCACCTGTTGTAACTTGAGATCATAGACTCGTTTTCGGAGCCGTTGGATCTCTTCAAGATCGCGGACTCGTTGTCGGTGTCATTTGATCTCCTTAATATCTCGTGTGTCGGGACATACTCCACCGTTGCCTCTGTCGGTGACTCTATGAGTAGTACGTCGATCTTCTCCACGAGCAAATTAATAGGAACCCCTCCTTTTGTTGCCTCTGTTGGCGAATCTACGAGCAAGAAAGTATTCATCTCCATGTCGAGCCATTTGAGAACCAAAATCTCTGATACCAACTGATGCAGTTTCGGAAGCGATCAATGGCTAGAGAGACTCATGATTAATCAATGACCGATAAACAAACCAAAAGTTCAAAGAACAAATTTCTCTTTAATTAAAATTCAATCAAAAATCGAAAATTACATAACTTTCAACCTTAACTTATACTAAAATAAAAGAATATAAAACTGAAAACAAGATAAACTTAAACTAATAAAATATATTATAATAATAACTGAAATTAAGAAATAATCTTGCATCAAATGTTCAAAAAACAAAGTTCTCATTAATTGAAATTCGATCAAAAACTGAAAATTACACAACTTTCAACCTTAACTTGTACTAAAATAAAAGAAGATAAAATTGGAAACTAGATAAACTTAAACAAGTAAAAGATATTATAATAAAAATACAAATTATGAAATAATCATGCATCAATACCATGCTAGGCTACCCTAAGAAAGCAATAATGTTTTCTTATTTAATAGTTACCTAATCTATAGAAGCAGACAAACAAATGACAAAGTCAACTATACTTGACTACCTAATGAATACATTCGTCCCAGAGGCTAACAAAGTCATGCAAAGCAAACCAAATAAAACATTAAAGATAACATAAGTCACCATCACAAAACATCATCATCATCATCGTACTCAGTATATCCCACCAATAGCAAAGCTATGGTAGGGTCTGAGGAGGGTAAGATGTAGGCAGCCTTACCTCTACCCCATAGGGATAGAGAGGCTGCTTCCGGTGAGACCCCCGGCTCGATAGTAGTTTTGCATCAAGCCCTAGACATAAGGCACATAGCACTCAATCATCGGGACACCGGCTGATCGGTGTATGTACCCTTATCTTTCAGCTATCAACGCCACTACATGATGCCTGATTAACCGTCAGTCACTTTTAACGTTATTTTCACGAGATTAGTAAAATAACGTCAAAATTAGTGCAACATCTGGGGACTTGATTACATGAAATTGTTTGCCCCAACATCTGGGGACTTTCCGATAACCATCAACAAAGGAAGTTTTAACAAACATAAACTCCTCAGGCAGGAGAAACCGCAAGAAGTTCTCTTCGAATAACGAGGCAAGTAAATCCCACGTACTAGAATATAGTCTCTCATAACCATCAGATAGATGGTGGGTAAAAAGATTGAGAACGTGGATCACATCATTGGCAGACCTGACAGAATGAGACGCAAAAAGCCACCTCAAGTGTTGCTGGGTAAGGCCATCATGGGTTTCATCACGAGATCGAATTATAACAATATTGTGTTCCTGCAAATCCACCACCTTCTTCTGCAGGTCAGCATTTATTTTCTATAACTTCCTGATCTCATCAAAGGAGCCTCGAGCCTGTAGTAACTGCTCTTCTTGTTTTAATCTTCATCAGAGCTCGAAGCCACCTCATATGAAGTTCACCTTTGTACAAATCATCTTGAGAAATATGAACCATCATTGCATATGAAACTCTAGATCACCCAACTTCCAAACATGATTCACATCTAGAGGCAAGCTGGCATTGTAAACAAAAGCTTTAGCAGCATCCGCACGGGAAACAAAATCAATCTCGTCAGATCCGAACGGGGACTTGAGCCTGTGGTAACTGCTCTTCATGTTTCTTAATATCCATCTGAGCTCCAAGCCACCTCATATGAAGTTCACCTTTGTACAAATCATCTTGAGCAATATGAACCATCACAGCATATGAAAACTCTGGATCACCCAACTACCGAACATGAATCACATCTAGAGGCAAGCTGGCATTGTAAACAAAAGCTTTAGCAGCATCAGCTTGGGATACATAATCAAGTCTCGTCAGATCGCAACTGGGGATGTATTTTTCATCGCTTCGACCTCTATCGGCAACTAATCGAGCACATTTGTTCGCCTCCTCAGTAACCCAATCTAACATCAACACATCTATAAACCGAAAAAGTTTAAGGTCAATCCACCAGGAAAATACATAGGTTACAAAAGGAAGAGAAAAATACCGGAAGCAGAGGTCTTAGAACGAATGCTAGAAGAAGGGAATGATGTCTTTGACCGAGTAACCCTCTTGGTTGCAGAAGCCTTGAAGGAGGAATCCTTGCCCGCAAAATCATAGAAACCCCTATTGGTCTAATAACCGGGCTCATTCTACTTGGGGGATTCATAGCCGGGAACGGAGGAACCAGTGTCGAAAATAATGGCTACTTGATCAGTTGGACTGAACTGATCTTTTGAGAGATCCATGGTAGGATCGTCTGACTATTTATAAATATACAATTACAACAAACAAAACATAAAGTACAAAACACTATTTCAAACCTTTACAGATCAAATAATAACAAAGAGTAAAACTTGAACAACACACACTACAACAACCAAAGCATCAACTCTCCTGAAATTGTATATTTATAAATAAACAAATATATAAATTAATTAATGTTATGAATGATTATAATGGAAAGACATAATGTGCCATCATTATCCTACTTAATAATCAACGTCCGTTACAACTAGTATTAGTGTGTATATATATATATATATATGTGTGTGTGTGTGTGCGCGCGCATATTGTATTGTAAAAGTGATATGAATAAAAATGTCTTTCACTCTTCATTCTCTCTAGTTTATAACTCGTTGTCAGAGCTTTGCTCTACCAGTTGATTCCCTGCTTTGTGTGTCTGTTGAAAGTGACTCCGGTAACGTTGTCTATTAGTTGATTCATTGCTTCGTGCGTCTGCTGAAAGTGACCCCAGTAACTTAGCAACACCACATCCACCTAGGTTTAATAACCAAGGTACATATGCTAATCATCACTTATGAATATATTTGTGAATCCTTTATGATATGCTAACCATCACTTATGAATATATTTGTGAATCCTTTATGATTATGTAAAATAGCCGCTATATATACGGTTTTAGCTTAAGGTTAGTACATACATCCATTGTACAAATGCATTGTTGTTTTCTTTTTCATTGTATAGCCAAAAAAATTCATAATTTAGATAATAAAGAATTAGTTAAAGTAAAATAATACAAAAAAAAATCTCCGGTTTTTCTATATACATATAATCACATTCTAAAATCATTTATTTAATATGTATGATATATATATATGTATATAACTGTTAAAACATATATAAGTGTTGATTTAAAATTCAAGTGGTTATTTTTCATGGTTCATTGTTTAAATGTTGATTAGACAATGAATAAACATTGTTGTAAGGACACGTGATTAAATATATTTTTTAACGACCTTATATATAAATTTCATTATGTTGTGGAATTGCATGCATATCATACACTATCTTGTAAATTCATGATCATTTTTATCAATAATATTAAATAAATGATAACTAAAGGAAATGATACATTCATATTTATTAGTTATTCATATTAACTTCTACATAATGTCTTTCATTATTCATTTTCATGACAATTTAATACTACATAATGCATATGGTAGTTTAAAATATGACAATTAGTGTATTATTTAAACTGACTAGAATATTATAATAAATAATCATGAACTCAATTTATGACATTAGAATACTTAAAGGATATTTTGATTATTTATATAATATTTTCCTTTATAGTATTTTATTATATTGTTGAGTATACGGGAAACATATTATAATTTGATTTTTGAATATTTACTTGAATAAATTATCACATTGCTTTTATTCGATTAAATTTTAACATAAAAATATTTTTGAATGTCATAAATGATATTTTTTTCCAGTAACAACTATCATTTACTCATGGTGTTTTAAAACGATTTATGACTTTATAACTTAACCTATTTAAAGGCTATCATTTATTTTATAACTATTTATATTTTGTCAATAGTTATATGATTCACAATCAATAATATACATGCATGCATGCATACATACACACACATATATATATGTACATATACACTACTAGCAACCCCAACCGACGCGTTGCTGCGGTTGCGGCAATTCACAACGTGATACTGGTTTTTGTTAGTTTTATCAATCCTTTATTGATATGTTATACAGCAACAATGCATAACGAATTAAGACTGAAGAGACGATCGATGTTCTCAAACACCCCAAGCTCCCAAAGCACTCAACATTTCAAAAATGCTACATCTGCTATTTAACAATTGGAGATGCATTTTTACATTGATTATCATCAATTTTGGTTTAATTTAAAATAAAGGCTAAATTCTAGTTTAATATCTTACGGGGAGAATACTTTTAGTAAAATTTTTTTATATAATGTGTACTATTTGAATTTACAAATAGACAACACAACAAAACCCCTGCCGAAGCTCGGCAAAAGTAAATTGAAGAAACAAAGGAACCACAATTGCAAGATAAATACATAAAAAGAATAATTTAATAAATATATGTCGATTTGTGTATATTTGGGCTTTTATTCTTGAAGAAGACATCCCACTCACAACTTTTACAACGGCCATGTAGAATCTTGTAATGGTTTAGAAAATACATAAGTAGCAACGAATCCCTCCTTTTATGCTGGCTGCATACATAAAAGAAATGTAGTGTGTTTAAAATTATTGTTGATACATAGCAGAAACTAAACAAATAAATTAAGCTTTAAAAATTACTACCACAATTGCTACAATATTCAAAACACTATACGTGCAAGTATGCTATGATCGATGATCAAATGCTAAACAAATGAGTTGATTTCTTTAACATGGCAGGTCTGGTCATGCTGGTAACGGCCTAACAGGCCAGAATGAAAGCAGTGATGTCTTTACAAAATATAAACTCGAAGAGATGACTTGCCCTAATAATAAATAATAAATTAGTACCAAATGCAAATAATCAGAATCAACTCAACAATAAATATACCCATAATAATCATGGAATCACCATCATACAGTAAGCAAGTGAGGTGTTTCTAATGGAAAAATGTGTTGTATTAACCGAAGGTTTGAACATTAGTAATTTAGATTGGATTTGGACTCAAACCAAAATAATAATCAAAATATCCATTTAAGATTTTTTTTAAAACTCTTATATTGGTTTTTTCCATTTTGTTTTGGTTTTCTCGGTTTTTGGTTGTGTTTTAATTTTTTCAATTTTTGTTATTGGTTCGGTTTTGGTTTTTGGATTCGGTATTATTATGTTTTTTTGGTTTCATTCTGGTTTCTATTTTACGATGTTTAATTTCAGTTCAGTTGTAGTTTTTCCAGTTTCAGACTTACGGTTTTTGGTTTTAGTTCAGTTTAGTTTTTACAGTTTCAACTTTTTCACTGGTTTTGTTTCGGTCCATTTTGGTAGTTGGCTTTGTTTCGTTTTGGTTTGTGGTTTCAATATTTTAGTTTCGCTTCACTTTACACGGACATTTTTTAGTTTCGTTTCGGTTCGTTTAAGTTTATTCAGTTTCTTTAGTTTCGACTCATATTGAGTTTGTTCAGTTTTTTCTTTCGGTTTTTTGGGTTTTGTTTTGGTTCAGTTCAGTTCAGTTAAAGTTTAATCGGTTTTGATTTCAGTTTGGTTGCTTCAAACCAGATTCATATATTAAGCTGCAAAATAAAATAAAAAATATTAGTTGTATTCTAACCTTTCCCATATGACATCAAATTCCTTTGCAAAAAGACTTCAATCACTTAAGCTAGAAAGTTGGTTTTCCCCATCCAAATCGTCAAACGGTCCCTCACCACGTAGCCAATCAAAGTCAACTCTGCAAGATAAGTTGCCAAACATTTCAGATCAGGAATTGGTCTCTAGTAAAACATAGAAAAATAAATATTTAACTAAAAAAAAGGTAAAAAGAACTACAAGAACTGGAAAAAACCATATCTTATGCATAAAATTACAAATACACAATAGAGCCCCTTTTATATTTACATTTATATATATATATATATAACTACTAAATGAACAAACATAAACAAGCGAACATAAACCAGAAATAAACTAAAATAAAAGACTCGATTAAAATCATCAAAGGTATGACACTGAAAACATAAAGTAAAGATATATGATTTGTATACAAACTCGTTTAAGCCTACTCGAGCTCAATAAGTAAATCTTGTACTGGGCTTTGTTTATTAAGCGAGCTTATTTTTAAACTCAAGCTCATTTAAAATTTTTGCAATCTGATCACGAGTCGTTTATACTATAACGAATATTTTCAACCTCCACAATTATAAGACATACTAAAATTTTAGTTAGCAAAAATGAATACCATAATGCAGCAAAATACATACTAAATATGCAGCAAAGAAGAATACAGAAAGACGGAAAAGTGTGTATTAATATTACATTCTAAATGCAGCGAAAATGCATACCAGAGTGTTGTCAATGACCCTCTTGATCCTTTTTTAAAATATCACACCAAGAAATGATAGCTAATGCAAGTACAATTAATACTAATTACTCAATTATGAGTGTGTATAATATATAAAAAGTTGAATAACCTCCCATATATTAAGGAGAAAAATTGGAAAAAAAAATATTAAAATTAATTACTCAATTATGAATGCGTATAAATAGTTAAATAACTTCCATACCAACGAGAAAAAATGGAGAAAACTATGAGAGCTTTAGAACCGCAAGAAGTGAAACCAAAACTATGCTCAACATCTACTAAAAAATATGAAAGATTACAGGGGGCAAAATGATAATTTTACTTTAAATACTCTAAAAAATAAAGATCAAAGTAAAAATCTTTCAGTTCCTATATCTGTGTGACTGTGTTAGGTCTTGAAAACCAATGATAATGCATTTAAAACATTTGATAATGGTTATTGAGAGCTTGTAGGACAAGAGCAGGTTATCAATTAAAAATCACACTCGCAACAAGTTTGTGTTTAATTTATGAGAAAGCAGGCACTACAAACAAAAGATTACTGTAACCATTTGAAGCCAACACACACACACGCACACACACACACACACACACATATTTATTCATTAAATAAACCTTGAGTGATAAACTTCACATATAAAAACAAATCCACATAAGAAAAATAATAAGATAATTAGCAGCAATGAATTAGCAGTCATTTAAATCAAAACTAAGGTAAATTTTTCAAAGCACCAACCTTTTCATTTGTACCTGCACTCCCAACAACATAATTGCTACAACAAACACATACTCTCCCTTCGTTGGACCACAAATATCATAGAATCCCACATAAGCAGTCGTGGCGGGCATCCCTACATACCTGCCCAAAAGTAATACAAAATCAGAAAATACAGCGCATAAATAGCAATCGCATTATTTAATAAGACCTTGCGTTTTTATTATAAAAATGTATGATTTAGATAAAACAAATAAATAATACCTTTAAAATTGGATTCATCTTGAGAAACTCTGGAGGAGTCTTGCTTGACACACTCATCTGAAAATTTTCACCCACTTTGATGTCAACACCAACATACTACCGCAATTAGAAACTTGTAAACATTCTTATTTGGTTTGTTAGCATCCACCATCTGTAACCAAATCAAAAAGTTCATCAATCAATATAACTATAAAATACTTCAAACCAACATAAACCTCATTCCAAACCAATATAAATTTAAATACATATACAAACCCTAAAAACGTTTGGTTTTCTTTTATGAAGAAAATCTGATTGAAAAACCCTAAATATCATTTCATTCATAAAGACCAAATATAATGAACTAAAACCTTCATAAAAACATCCAAGAATCACGAGACAATTGAAAATCAGAGGTGAAAACGACACATACCTTGGCTGTCTTCGATCTGACCCTGAGCAGCTTCATTCGGTCCCTTTAAACATCAATTACCCCTCAAAACAAGAGTATGAATCGGTCTTTAACGATTATTATCGTTAGCGAACGCAATCAAACCAAAAACATTCTTCACCCTTTCTCAAATCTAAACCCAACCGAGGGCAATACAAGTGCCAATTGATCATCCTACTCCCATTCTCCCAACTCAGGTGAAAATAAGGGTTTTGGTTGGATGCCGATGCGTTTGAGAGAGAGGGCTGGTTTTGAATAAGAAGCCTGAGCCCGCCGTGTGTTGTGTATGTCGCTTGAATTTTAAAAGTTTCACATGCATTAAACGCTTGGACGCTATGCTCATGATTGTACTTTATAAATTACCATTCTATTATTCCTATATGTATTATAATATAGTGTCTGTATATATATTATAAAAAGTAGTTTATTTGAATTATGTGATTATAGCTATGTAAGGCCCCGTTTCCGGTGCCTTACTTTAACGTCGGATTTACTCATAAACACAGTTCTACAAATCAACGTTTATTAAAACTTTCACGGAATATAAAACTTTAACCGTTTATTATAAAACATTTAATCTTTTCTTTGATACCATAAAACAAAACATTATATTTAGAACATCATTTCTTCCGTCTTCAGAAGCCATCCGTTAAATCCATGTCACGTGTCATCCTCATGCTAACTCTTTGGTTAAATCTGTGCATACTAAAAGTCAGCTACGCTGAGTGAGTTCTAGTTAATCAATCAACTTGTCATACAACCACTACATGCATTTATATACGTGTCCGAAGGCACATAATCCACTGTCTAACCGGTTACTGCTTAACCACTTAATTACCCCTACAGCTTAGCCACTTAATTACCTCTACAGCTTAGCCACTTAATTACTCCTACAGCTTAGCCACTTATGCCACTGTATGCCACTTTAATAATGAATCACGTTATGACACTTTGCCACTTTAATAACGAATAACGTTATGACACTTTAATAACGAAGTCACGCATAGGCTTACCCTACCAAGTACTATTGTCATGCCACTAACACCCTTACTAGACCCTTGCTACTTCTATCACGCCATACCTCTACTTGTCTACTACACACTTTATATCATTACATCATTTACATAATAGCCAAGTCACATCACAACATTTACACACGCTAATAACCACTTGGGGATCATTCGCGAATGACGGTACGCCCAATATTAGAAGATCGTTCCCGTACTATTTACATACCATATATATATCATTCATACATTATACATACTTCATTCATACATCATGTATATCGTTCATATCATTAGCTACCACTTGACGGTCCATGAAATATCCGAAGATCGTTCATGTACCGTCAAGCAATCATCATATATAATTCATATAAGGCATACACTTACCACTTAAGGTAAGTGTATTAACTATCACATCGAGTATGCACACAGCCCCGAAAACATAACAAGGATGTGGGGCTAGAAACTCACCAGAACTCGGTTACTTCTTCCGCTAATGGTTATTCCTTCTCGAGCTGTGCGCGTCTAACTGTTTAATAATTGCAATATTAAATACTACTCTAGCCACTCTAATTGCTACTTAATTAGTCTTGAGCGTCTAAGCCGGTTTTACTTCGTTGAATCATTACCCGGCTAGTTAAATCATTACTCGTTAACCTTTATAGGTATCTTTCATAAATTATCAAAGTCCAAGGGCCGTTATGTAATTATATCCTTCATCTTTAAGTCCAGGGACCATTCTGTAATTCTGCCAAAGTCCACTTCGTTATCTGGTTCGTTAACGAAGGAGGCTCCTTCGTTATTCCTTAACAAATTCGCTTTTATGACAAATTGGTCATCATAACGAACTGAACCTCTAATGAACTGGACCCTTAACGAACTGGACCTTTAACGAACTGAACCCTTAACGAACTGGTTTTAGTTCGTCATCATTCCTTAACGAATTGAGATTAGTTCGTTAAGCTCCAGTTAACGAATCAACTTAACGAATTGCCTCTAGTTCGTTATACCTGCTTAACGAAAGGTCATAACGAATTACTTGCTAATTCGTATGTTTCCATTAACGAACTAAGGTTGGTTCTTCATGTTCCCGCTAACGAACTAGGGTTAGGTCAGAACATTCCCTGACAAGATCTAAACCTCGTACCACAATCTCCGGCGCCGCCACTGCCGGAATAACGGGATCTCGCCAGAAAAGCGATATCTCGCTCATCTCACCACCATTTTCACCGTTTTTCGTCCCGTTCGATCCAAATCTGAGCTAGGTTGATCCCTAACCTCATCTTAGGTTCGGTTTATACCCGATTCCACCCGGATCTCGTGATTTTAACGGTTTAACGGTGTTGGCTCGTCGTTTCGTGACTAAATCTAACGGGTTTGAGTTCAAACAACATCATACTATGATACCTGGGGTCGGGATCATCTCTTCCTCTTGGTTTCGGCTAGAGAGAGAGAAATATGAGAGAGAGCTAAGTGTGTGTTTTAGTGGTGTATGGAATATGTGAAATGAAAGGATTAAAGGATGATTTAAGGCTTAAATATTATGGATCATGGGCTTGAGCCCATGGTCCATCTTCCTTCCTTATTAACCTAAGTCCATAACCCATATCCATTACCCAAAACTAGCCCAACCCATACTAACTCCTAATTTATTTAATTATTTCCCCGCTAACCCGAATAAACTTCCTCACTGACAATAAATAATATAATTAATATGATAATTGAAATTTCAGAATGTTACAAGTCTTTCCCCCTTAAAGAGGTTTCGTTCCCGAAACCTAACTTATTCCTTGCAAAAGGAACACTTCTTATATTTACACAATTATTGAATCGCCTTCGCTTTCTGGGTTATCCTTCTTACTTCCGACTTGCAGCCATCGAGCGGTGATCATGTGTTTTAGCTATTGAGGTAGCTTGCCCATGAGGCCCTCGATGTGCCAAGTCGTGTCTCGTCTTTCCAAGGAACCTTGTTTTACATAATAACGCTAACTTCTAAGGCGACGATTTACTATCACACAACTATTTATCATAACCAACATGCATTCAACATAATTCATAAGTCATTCATACAAACTCACAAGAAATCACAACTCATTCATAAAATCAAACATAAGAAAGAAATCATTCAAGCTTGCCAGACAAACATAGGTTCATAGGGTAACATAAAACACTATCATAAAACAACTATGACAAGCCACTTATTCTTCTACAACCCTCTTAGTGACTGAAAAACCGTCCTGTTACGCGTCTCCATTTCTTCCCTCCACTGCCACGGCTTCTCCACATTCCCTGGCTATATGACCTGACTTACCACACTTGTAACACTTCTGGTCCTCGGTGCATTCACGAGAGATGTGCCCCTTCTTCCCGCATCGGTAGCACTGATTTGGACCAGCCTTGCACTCCCCGAAGTGCATCTTCCCGCACACCTTACATGCTTCCTTTTCTGCCATCTTCTGTGTCTTTCTCCCTGCATGCTCCACGACATCTGCAGGCCGTTTGTTTCCTTTCCCTCATTCCTTATCTTCCACTTCCACATCATCCGCCGCCAGATCATCATAAACCATCTCTACTAACTCAAATGCAGACTCAAAGGTAGCAGGTTTGTTAGCCCTGACTAACATGCGGACTTTCTGGGGAAGTCCCCTGATGTATCACTTGATCCGTTTCGTCTCAGTGTTCACCATGTCAGGAACCAGCCCAGACATACGGTTGAATTCGGTGGTATACTCCCGGTGTGTCATATTACCCGCCTTCAGATTTAGAAACTTCATCTCGGCCCTCTCCACTTCAGTATCAACATAGAACCTTTTCATCACTAACTCCTTCAGGTCATTCCACCTCATTGCCTTAATCTCATCTCGAGTCTTCCTTTGTTCCACAGTTTCCCACCAGTACATGGCCTCATCTTCAAATGACTTAGTGGCATAACCCACTGCTTGGTCGGGATGACACTCGCTAATTCGGATAATCTTGTCCGTAGTGGTTATCCATTGGAGAGTAGCGATTGCGTCTCCTAGACCCGTCAGCTTTGGCGGATCACATCCTTTGAAGGACTTGTAGTTGCACCCACCTCGGCCTCTCTTCCTGTCATCAACCTTCATAGATTGGCCTTCGCTAAAGTCACCCTTCTCACCCTCGTCATCTTTATTATCATTCTCCCATGATTTTCCAGCAGTTCTTTCATGACTCCCAGCAGACTTCTCAGGATTCCAAGTCTTCATGGCAGCTGCTACAGCTTGAACAATGGCAGCTTGAACAGCAGGGTCAAGTTGATGTCCTTCGTTGTTGCCAGGATTTCCTCCAGCTGCGCTCCCTTCGTCTCCGGTGTTGGAAGCTGTTTCTACCGAGGGTTTTCGAACCATACGAGGCCTGCCTCGTCGCCCAGTGCGACCTCCAGTGCCAACAATCTCTCTTACTTCAGCCATTGGTATTCTGGAAGAGAAAAACACAAACGTCATCACTCAAGGAATTATTTAGCACATGATTCGTAAGGTAAGTAGCTAATGACATTGATCAAGTGTAATTAACTATTTGCATTACTCCTCAGGTTCTACATACTGCCCTTCCTGATTTCACTTGTGCTAGTCTCTACTTTTAAACAGTTAATTAATCAAACAATCAAGAAATCCTATCCCTATCCTTCATATATCCTCCTTTAGAAATTAAGCTAACATTATCATTCATTATTCAACCATACACTTTACCTTTACTGAGCTTGCTTGAGTGACACATGGCTATCTTGAACTGGCACATTCTTTCATTTCTTACTTAAATCCCATTCTCTGTTCGAGTCTAAGCATGTAGGATGCTTAAATCTCTCGAACTTTGCTCTGATACCAACTTGTAAGGCCCCGTTCCCAGTGCCTCACTTTAACGTCGGATTTACTCATAAACACAGTTCTACAAATCAGAGTTTTAAAACTTTCGTGGAATATAAAACTTTAACCGTTTATTCAATGTTGCAAAAGTCGCTAGGCGGCCGACCCCCTTGGAGGGAGTACTCGGAGTACTCGGGGAGTACTCGGAGAGTACTCGGACATGATAAATATAAAGAAAACTAACTTTTGGTTAATATATATTTCAAATATCATAACTTTACTAATATTTATAACAAAATAAGTGAATATCAATATAAACAAGAGAAATACATTTTTAAATACTAAATTATTCTAAAAAATGTTAATCATTAATTAAAAAAAATGATATTCATTCTTTAATACTATAGAAATACGAATTATGTTGTATTTTTAAGGTAAAATAGGACCAAGTTAACCGACTAGATGTATTTTTGACTGATGTTGACCACCTTTGAACATTTTTTAGTACCTAGGCGGAGTAAAGAAAGTCCCCTTGGCACCATACCTTGTAGCGAGTACTCGGCCTTGTAGACCTACTTTTACAACATTGCGTTTATTACAAAACATTTAATCTTTTCTTTGATACCATAACACAAAACATTATATTTAGAACATCATTTCTTCCATCTTCAGATGTCAGCCGTTCAATCCATTCCACCTGTCATCCTCATGCTAACTCTTTGGTCAAACCACCTGCGTGCATACTAAAAGTCAGCTACGCTGAGTGAGTTCTAGTTAATCAAGCAACTTGTCATACGTGTCCGAAGGCACATAATCCACTGTCTAACCTGTTAATTCTTAACCACTTAATTACCCCTACAGCTTAGCAACTTAATTACCCCTACAGCTTAGCCACTTAATTACTCCTACAGCTTAGCCACTTATGCCACTGTATGCCACTTTAATAACGAATCATGTTATGTCACTTTTCCACTTTAATAAATAACGTTATGTCACTTTAATAACGAAGTCACCCATAGGCTTACCCTACCACATACTATCATCATGCCACTAACACCCTTACTAGACCCTTGCTACTTCTATCATGCCATACCTCTACTTGTCTACAACACACTTTATATCATTACATCATTTACATAATAGCCAAGTCACATCACAACATTTACACATGCTAATAACCACTTGGGGATCATTCCCGAATGATGGTACGCGCAATATCCGAAGATCGTTCCCGTACTATTTAAATACCATACATATATCATTCATACATCACACATACTTCATTCATACATCAATCATACATCATGTATATCATTCATATCTTTAGCTACCACCTGACGGTCCATGCAACATCCGAAGATCGTTCATGTACCGTCAATCAATCCGCATACATAATTCATATAAGGCATACACTTACCACTTATGGTAAGTGTATTAACTATCACATCGAGTATGCACACAACCCCGAAAACACAAAAAGGAAGTGGGGCTAGAAACTCACCTGAACTCGGTTACTTCTTTCGCTAATGGTTATTCTTCTCGAGCTGTGCGCGTCTAACTGTTTAATAATTTGAATATTAAATACTACTCTAGCCACTCTCATTTCTACTTAATTAGTCTTACACGTCTAAGCCGGTTTTACTTCGTTGAATCATTACCCGGTTAGTTAAATCGTTAATCGTTAACCTTTATAGGTATATTTCATAAATTATCATAGTCCAACGGCCGTTATGTAATTATATCCTTCTTCTTTAAGTCCAGGGACTATTCTGTAATTCTTCCAAAGTCCACTTCGTTATCTGGTTCGTTAAAGGAGTCTCCTTCGTTATTTCATAACGAATTAGCTTTTATGACGAATTGGTCATCATAACGAACTGAACCTCTAACGAACTGGACCCTTAACGGACTGGACCTTTAACAAACTGAACCCTTAACGAACTACTTGACGAACTAGTTTTAGTTCGTCATTCATTGCTTAACGAATTTACATAACGAATTGAGATTAGTTCGTTAAGCTCCTGTTAACGAATCAACTTAACGAATTGCCTCTAGTTCGTTATCCCTGCTTAACGAAAGGTCATAACGAATTACTTGCTAATTCGTATGTTTCCGTAAACGAACTAAGGTTGGTTCGTCACGTTCCCGCTAACGAATTAGGGTTAGGTCAGAACATTCCCTGACAAGATCTAAACCTCGTACCACAATCTCCGGCGTCGCCTTTCCGGCGCCGCCACTGCCAGAATAACGGGATCTCGCCGGAAAAGCGAGATCTCCCTCATCTCACAACCATTTTCACCGTTTTTCGTCCCGTTTGATCCAATCTGAGCTAGGGTGATCCCTAAGCTCATCATATGTTCGGTTTATACCCGATTTCACCCGGATTTCGTGACTTTAACGGTTTAACGGTGTCGGCTCATCGTTTCATGACTAAATGTAACGGGTTTGAGTTCAAACAACATCATACTATGATACCTCGGGTCGGGATCGGCTCTTCCTCATGGTTTCGGCTAGAGAGAGAGAAATATGAGAGAGAGCTAAGTGTGTGTTTTGGTGGTGTATGGAATATGTGAAATGAAAGGATTAAAGGGTGATTATTTTTTTGGTAAAAGAGCATTGCCCTTGGTAAAATTTACTAAAACAAAAATTGGTTACAAACAAGTGCATCTCCCCCATCCTGGACATAAAACCAAGGACGGGTGAAGACCACAAACCAAATTGAAACAAACTAGAAATATAAATCAAAACAAACCAAGAGACACTCTAAACAGTGATAATGTGGCTTTTGCCTATGCTTGTTCTTTCTTTGCTCCTTAAACTGTCATTTGTCATGTAACGTGCCGTTCCATCTGACTCAGAATCCACATCCCTTTCAAATATTTCATAATCATCCTCAACATAGTTGTCTTGATCAAGGTTCGAGAATTTGTTACTAACCTCAAGCTCATTCGGTCTGGATTCAATCTCAATCTTCTTTTGTGAGGCATTTGTCGTCCAATTTGGGCTTACGCCAAGTGGTTGCTTTGATTGGCCAGCCACGGAGCTGGAATGGGCTACCAAGCAGGAGCCGGGACCGTCACCTGTTTACAAGAACCCGCCCCAACAGAAACAGAATCTTGGGCTTGGACTTCTTCTTTCTTTTCCTTTTTACCACGGAGAACCCATCTGGCCCAGGCCCAATTAACACATCACCCGATTCCACTTCTTTAAGTTTCCCACCATCTTCCAGGCCAACATCCTTGGTTTCGTTAGGCCCATTGAGAACCTCCCGTACCACCGAACCCTTAGGCCCATTTTGGGTTTCATTATTTGCCATAACAATTGGTTCTGGATCTTGCATTTGTTTATTATGATTAGCTTTTTCCCTAACAGAAACATTAGGGCAATTTTCCCAAACATGACCAAAGAACACACATTTGGAACATAACGATGGCTTCCATTTATAACATAACTCAAGTTCAACAATTTTACCAGGAGAAATATCAGATTTTGGAATTCTAACCTTTGCCATTGTAGGGAGGCCATTTTCCGCCATAGCATCAAGTACTCTAGCAAACTCTGAAAGACCTTTTTTTTGTTTTACATCTTTCATGTGTAGCTTTGTCTAACATTAGAGGCTTTCCTACTTTGCTAACAATTTGACAAATATTACTCCCATTCCATAGTCCATTCGGAAGATCTTTAATTCCCATCCAAATAGGGACCGTCTTTGGGTTAGGTTTGGTAAGATGAGAGCCCGGTTCCCAAATCTGGAGCATAAGGGGAACATTTTCAACAACCCAAGGACTCGTCCTCAAGACATTTAACATGCCTTCCTCCATATTAAACCGAAATAAATAAAACCTATTCCTATTCTTGAACATAGACTTAAAACCAAACTTATGCCACATGCGGATAAGATTTTGTCTAACCATTTGGAAAGAAGGGTCACCACCCACAAAATAGCCATATAGTTGAACCACATGATTTTCAATACTCTTCTTCATGAAGTGTGCATTTATTTCAATAATATGTTCCCCATTCTCACCTAATTTCGGAGGGTCATACAAGAGTCTAGTCTCACTATTTTCAACCATAACCCCTCTCGTGAGCTGGGTAAACAACTCTTTATTCCACCAATAGGATCCCCTAATCGGGTCTTGATCGGGGGTATTATCATCAAATTGCAAATTATTATTAAGCTCATAGTTAAACATGGAACTTACATGAGAAGAGGTCCTTGAGTGCTTGAGCAGAGGGTTCGGGATAGTCCATGCAGGAGTGTCATCCTGGGCTTTTGGCTTATCCGGACAAGTTTTGACCACCTCAGGCCCTGTCGAATCTGTCCCACTTATTTCTTTAACACTCAGGCCTATCACATCACCAACATTTGGGCTTCCTTGATCCATCAACTTCTCAGGATCAGAATTAATCCCATGTGCCATCATAGGTTCTTGGGCTCAACTTCCGGCCCATGTTTAAGTGCATCTTGTATGTCCGGATCCATGTTATCCGGAAGTTCAAACTCAACCCAATTAGGCTCACCGTTAGGAGGAAAATTAGGATCATCAACCTCCATCTGAAAACTAGGGACTGGTTGAGCATCAAGGATAGCCTTAGCCTTAGCCATTACCGTCGGAGATAACTCCGAGCTGCCACAATCAGACTCCTCCGACCAGTTTGTATCAACAAACTTTAAAGTCGAAATCGTTTCCACCGTGGCTGGCGTGTTTGCATGCTCCATATTAAATGTTACCTGAGGACTTCCAAGTTTATCCGGTGTGTTAACCGGCGAGAATCCGATTAGGCTCACCGTTAGGAGGAAAATTAGGGTCATCAACCTCCATTCGAATACTAAGGACTAGTTGAGCATCATGGATAGCCTTAGCCTTAGCCATTACCGTCGGAGATAACTCCGAGCTGCCACAATCAGACTCCTCCGACCAGTTTGTATCAACAAACTTTAAAGTCGAAATCATTTCCACCGTGGCTGGCGTGTTTGCATGGTCCATATTAAATGTTACCTGAGGACTTCCAAGTTTATCCGGTGTGTTAACCGGCGAGAATCCATCATGTAGCGGATGCGGTTCTTGATTGCATGATCCCTCTATAAAACTTGAAAAAACTGATCTGGATGACGGTGCCGGCACCGTATTATTAATACCAGACGTAGGGGTTTCTATCTGGGAAGGACTATCCTCCTTATTGACAAAAGCATCACCAATGATAATTTTTCCAACGTCGAATCAGGGATTGAGGATACCTCCTTGTTATTAACACAAACCCCAATGCCTGGATTAATCTCCTGTTGAGCATCCTTAGTTTGATCACATCAGAGCCCTTGCATATCACTTTCACCATGAGTAGTAGCAGATCTGGATCTCGAAGGCGATACCCCATATCTGGAGGGAGGACACATGATGGAGGTGGTGGTGGAGGTTTTTTTTTCTTTTCTTTTACCATACGGTATCGCAAAGAGGTTTTAAAGGGTGATTTAAGGCTTATATATTATGGATCATGGGCTTGAGCTCATGGTCCATTTTCCTTCCTTATTAACCCAAGTCCATAACCCATATCCATTACCCAAAACTAGCCCGACCCATACTAACTCCTACTTACTTTAATTATTTCCCCGCTTATCCGAGTAAACTTCCTCACTGACAATAAATAATATAATTAATATTATTTTAGAAATTTCAGGATTTTACAAGCTATCACATGGTAGAAGAATGCAGTGCATATGAAATTTGAAACAATACATACAAACATTATACGACATAAGAATTAAAAGATGATTGTTCAGATTATTTACATAATAGTTGTTATAGTATTTATTTGATATTAATTTTATAGTTATGATGCTTGTTAGATTGCTACATATATGAAAAGTATTATAACTTGATTACCTAATATCTACATGAATGTTGGGTTTAAGGAAATGACAAAGAAAGATTGGAATCTTGTCAACATCCCCAGAAAAGGCTAAGTATGAAACTCGAGCAAACCCGGACACTTCAAGCAAGGTATATACTAATCTGAGCAAGATATCTTATGAGAATAAGGTTATCTTCTGGAATTCTTGTAAGTGTTAAGCTTCGAGCAAGCTACACTTCGTCGAGAAAAGTTGTTCTTTTATCAAGTATGGTTTGTATCCGAGCAAACACTTGATCAATCTAAGCTTAAACCAAGTTCACAAGAAACCTGGTGGGTCAAGTAAGGATTTCATAATGAAGAATCTCAAGTATCTTGTAGGTATCTATGGAATATTTATCAAGTGTTACTCCAAGCATAGTTAAATCTCGATCAAAGCTACAGTATCCGAGTATACTTAGTTTGCTCCAATAAGTCTAACTCGAAAATTGAAGAGATTCGAGCAAAAACATATTTACTCGTGGGATTTGTCGGAGAAAAGTTTGGTTGTATCATGAAGACTGAGGTTTTCTTGGGAAGAATATATTCTTAAGAAAATGCTTCGAGCACACTTGAGGATTACAAGATCTGCTCGACAAGGATTATGTTTACTCGAAAACCTATTTTGACACCAGTGTTTATTTTGAATATGTTTTGCAATGACTAGGGTTTCTAGAAGGAATGTCAGGTGGCCAATAAAATGTAGATGTTATCTCATTATTGAGAACGACCTTTGAGCACACCTTTTGAGAACATACTAATTGTTCTCTCATAAGGCGTCACACCTGACATTTTCACCTGAAACCCTAAAATTTGTCCGTTCTACGTTTATGGCAGTTGATCGTGTGTGTGTCTTTTAGTATACTTACTATTATAAGAAACATTATGTTTCTAGCTGATTTCGCAGTCTATTATCAAGGGGTCTTTACATATTTGTATTTCATGAGTATTCTTGTGATTAAATTGTTTGGGTCACGAAATCACAGTCCTGACAATGAATAAATTATTTTGTTACTTTCTTTGATTTTTTTTTTCATATAAACAATTGTAACATAAAGATAATGCATGGGTGTTAAATTGATATATTATTTTATAGGGTAGTAGCCTTGAATATATATTATTAAAATTATGTGTTATAATAACATTAAAAGATAACTATCAACACCATTTATACTATTTTAATTCATGGTTTGTAATAGAATTTATTATATGATGTTTCAAGACTATTTATGAGCATTTTTTCTTTTTTATTATGGCTTCATATGGATCTTTTAACGTCATTAATAATATTTTTATATATTGTTTGTTATGAAGACGTTTCATGATGTTTTAAGTTTCTGTTAAGACAATTTTGGTTTAATGGCTTGATATATTACCATTGTGAATTTATGGATCATAATTGTTTTGGTGTTTTTTATATATATATACCTATATATATATATATTTGTTTAAGTGTTATTTATATTTATGGATGACAAATAAAAACTTAAAGGAAACTTCCATGCTTAAAAAGGCTAATTATTTGAAAAACAATTGAGGTTAAGGCATGAACATCAAAATGTGAGACTTCCTAAAGCTCATTATAAACATATCCAAGCTTAAAAGATTTTTAAACCGATAAATTTTAATGACTCGATCATATATTTTTTTATTTATATAATATGAACAGAAAAGTGGCTCCTAATCAAGACACTGTGAATGAACATACTAGTTATGATAAGCCTATTGATGTTATGCATGTCAAACAAGTGGCTCCTAATCAAGACACTGTGAATGAACATACTGATAGAGGAGAAAATCCAAGTGCAAAAAGACGAAAAACGTGAGGATTTTTAACGCACTCATGATTAGGAGAAAGGAGAAGAAAATGAAATTGAAGAACTTTTTAATCTTAAACCAATAAGACATTTTAGGCATGGTGATGACTTTATGTGTGTGTACATAGTGCTTGAAGATTCTGAGGAACAAGCATCTAATACTCAAAGACAAAATGAGAATGTGCCTGAACAAGGAGAACCACACATTGGTGCTTTCGATGAGTTGATTGATGTTGAAGATAATGATGGGGATGCTGAGAAACGAGTATACGTTGAACAAGCCTTACCTCAAATTCATATGGCTCATCAATATTTTGAAAACATTAGAGCTAGAATGGAGGAAATAAAAAAAAAGATCCAAGTGTAAGTCCCGTGGAAGGATATTTTAATGTGATATCACGTAAATCCATTATTATGCGGAATCTAACAAAGTATTGATTCAAAGTAAAAGCGAACAAACACAATGAACACACTAGAATTCTTCAAAACACACGTTCTATATAAACGTCGGGTGATTAAGCCTTTCAACAATGATTACAACAAAACCAATAGATCTCTCGTCTATCTCCTCTCACAATTGTAATTGACCAACACAAAACAACCTACATACATCATATATAGTATAAGCTAAACCCTAAGCTCAAACACATACTAAGCCCACCGTAATCCATGATTTTAGTTTACATAGAATAGCCCAAAAATAAGCCCAATTACATAAGCGTAAACCATTAAATATAGCCCAACATTCTCCCCCTTGGTTTACCACTTAATCATCACTCCTGCTCAAGTATGTCAGCATCAGCTTCCTTGTAAGCGCCCGCCCATAAAACCGTTCATATGATTGACCCCACCATTCTACTGTACTCCTTAGCAGCAGGCTCGTGAAGTGGCTAAGCTGTAATCTAGAAGCTGCTAAGGGTCTCCTTTTCATCAAACTTCAGTAAATCCCTTGGATCAACAATACGATCCTGTCCTTTGTTTAGCCTTATAATGATAGTAGCCGACTCACCATCATATGTCCAAAAATTTCGCTTGACCTACCACATTTTTTTATCCACATCATAACACCACGAGACAACCCCCGAGCAATCAGCATACTTATCAGAGAAGCTTTTCTAGAGTTTGACAACGAATTTCTCCGGATGATTAGAAGACACGACATTCTGATTGGAGTTCTTTCTTATCAACATCTTTCTTTGTATCCTCTCTATTTTCTTAGCTGTAATTGGAGGAGCGGCCAACTAGTGTTCTAGTGGAACAGAGGTATCAATGTTTGAAGCAAGGGGCGTACTAGAACCACTTTCAATAGGAGCATCTTGATTATCACCAGCTGTCTTCTCACCACTGTCATCACCACTTTTAAGTTCATTTTCAAACATTTTAATAAGATTTTGTTGGACGTCCAAGTATAAAGAAGTAAGGCCTCCCATGTTTGCCTAAAGCTCCTGAATCTTTGAATCTTTATCAGTATTACTAGCTTCAAGTTCTTGAATTCGTATATCCTTCACCACCAAGTCTTGTTCGAGTTAAAAAACTCGGCGTTGTAAGGATTGTACGTCAACTAGTTTGGCATCTAAAGCAATCCCCAGGCCCTTGTCTTCTAAGAATTTTTCTTGCATGGCAAGGATATGAGCAATCTTGTCAGCTGCACTTGAACTTTCTTGACTAATCGGGTCAGAAGATCCCGATGGTTGAGTGGTGGACTGAATATGTTCTTCGAACTCAAACTCTTGTGTAATCTCATCAAAAATCTAATCTTAAGTTTGTTGAGTAGCATTAGACGGGCCTTGATTAGCTTGAGCTTCAACGGTGACATGCTCATTAAATGTTGGTTGATTGGTTGGTGTAAGATCACTAGCCAGCACACCCGGTCTTGGATCTTTCTTTCATCGTTTACATAGAATGAGTTCGGTGGCTGGCTCTTCTTTGACATCATCTTCATTATGTGTCATAGTGACTGACTGAGGAGGCTTCAATGTAGTTGACTGAAGCTTCTCTTTAAAGGCTTCAAAATCTTTAACTCGTTCAGCAGTAGGTACAGACTGTTGTACCTGGTGTTCAGTCTCTATTTGTTGTGGTGGAGAAATATCAGGATCATCATCATCAAAAATTGTCTCAAAGGCAGCTATGGGCCTTTGAACAGGAACCACATGTTCCTCAGCAATAGAAGCACTAGCAGCAACAAATACAAACTCTGTTTCAGCAAATCTTCCAAACTTAACCAGTTGATAAAGTCTTTGATAAACCACTTTGGCTTCTTTTTCTCGATTGTTACATCAACCCAAAAGTATTGGGACCTATAGACTTCTAGTCGAGCGTTTCTACAAATTTAATCAGGTGAGGGTAACGAGAGTCGAAAATCATCTGAGATTGATTATCATTTAATCAAACACGAACTTGGAATAGCTGTAATTCCAATCCATGATCAAAGCAACTACTACAGACATTTGAGTATGGCTAATCTCATCGAAACCTCCTTTTTCTTCCAGAGAGACACGTGAAGAAAGTGTGAATCAATAACCTACAGTAAGGATGAAACATCTTCTTAATGGCTGGAGGGTAGGTTCTCTCATATCCCATTCTTTGTAAATTCTCTACGCTTTAGTAGAATACTCTATAGGGTAATCAGGTTGATCACCAAACAACAACACCTCACGATAATAACAGGCTTCTTCTGGACCTTTAACTCAATAACAACAGCTCACCAACACCTCTTTTATTAAAGGAAGCAAGATTCCAAAAATCAATCACCATCTTCTTACATATAATAGGAGTTTCTCGTAATGCGTGAGAAATCGTGCACTTGTTTAGCCCCACTATCATTGATTTGATGCTTTGTGAGCTAGAGGAGTATGAAAGAGGCATCCAGCAATATGGTGAGTGTCTACAAACTTCAAAAGTGCTTGATCAGCCATGACTGCAATAAACGAGTCAAATTAGTGATATATTCACTTAAATACATAATCATTTATCATATAGAACTCATATCTTGTAGAATGAACAACTTGATTATAGTACAGGGACCAAAACAAAAATATTGACAATATGAACCCTCTTTTGTAAATTAGTTCAAATAACATTAATGATAATCGATTAAAAACGTTTTCGATCTAATAAATGTGTTTTCTGTCCAAATATGGGATTTTTCAGTTCAAATTAAGAGTTTTCGGTCAATCTTAAGCAATTTCGGTCAACAATTATAATTTTCGGACAATGACTGTTCATAAATGACCCTTGACAAACGAGAACAAGAGTTCTCGGGTAAGCAAATGGGTTCTCAGGCAAAGTTTGACCGAAAACCCTTGAGATCTTAGTTGATCACAAAGGTTCTCTGGTTGACGGGTTCTTTCTAAAAATCTGTGTCATCTTCCCTGTCAAGCCAACCACCATGGATGAATAAACCTGCAACTCAAGATAAGCACATAACAAACTCAAACATACAATAATCATTCATCACAAACATGTTTCTAAATCACGTATCATAGTCCAATTAACCAATTAACCTAAAACCCTTAATTAATTTATAATGGTGGTCTGAAAACATTTTTCGATTTATATTTATTTACCTTTTAAGGTTTTAAAAATAGAAGTAACTTTGGTGGTCAAGGTTTAGAGATTTCGGATTTGGAAGATAAAAAGATTAGAAGTTTTTGCAGATTTGATAAAGTTGAACAATAATGCACACACAAAACACAATTTTCCTTTTAAAATTAAAAAATAATCGATATGGGCTGAATACCTTGATTGGCCGAGAACTCTATTGTTACAAAGAGTTTGGACCAAGCTGGCTGGACTATGAACACATATTCAGACACACAATGCTTTATGGTTAAGAACACGAGAGAATTTAGACCTGATCCATAAAAAAAAATTTTGAATGCATTTGTTTCAACAAGAGTAAACATGAAGTAAACTTAAAGACAAAAATAAATGAAAATAAAATAAAATCACAATTCAAAAACTTTTTTACCATCCGGCCTTCAGTATTTTCAACATATTGTGGGATCAAAATTTAGTTTTGTTAAACGAGCAAACTCTTATGAAAATATCCGAACATGGAATCATATTGATTAAGATGCTTTCATAATGATTCATTTTCAACATTATTATGACACATAAAACATATTGATAGCATGTATTTAGATACTTAGCATGATTTTCATTGCATCGATGATATGCTTAGGTTAAATTAGGTTTAAAGCTTAGATGGACATAACTTATGGACCCATGATGCCTCTTATAACTTCTTAAAGCATATTTGGCTTTCCTCAAATCACCCCTAATGCTTGATTAAAATATTTTCTTTATACACATAAAAACTTTTAAGCTTTAACGTTGAACATTGTACTTACATGCCATATAGACTTACAGACCTTACATTCAAGGTGTTTAGGACTTATTTAAATGTCCCACCCTTGTAGTTCTAGTTTGACCCTTTAAGTTTTAAAAACGAATTTTACGACACACACATATATATAGTGTTAAGTTCATGCAAGAAGTGATCTTAATGTGAGAAATGCGAGAAATCATTATAACCAATCAAAAAGTTTCTTTTCATATTCTAATTAATTTTATTAAGAGGGTATAAGAGTAATATAAACAAATAGATTAATTTGGTAACTCTACTATTTTAGGCATCCATATTAAATTCAACTTCAAGAAACTAATTATTTTTGCTAGTTTCAAAGATTAAACTACTACATTTTTTAAATTTGTTGTAGCCTTTGATAATTTATTTCCAATAAGCATAATTATATTCATTATAGCAAGTCTTACGCTAAAAACCTATACTATAGAAGTTGACATCCTACACAACATAAACTAGCTACTAAACATAACCCCAAGCCTACACAGTAATCATACTATCCTACACATAATGAAATACCTACATAACAACCATAATGTAATACACAAAAAATTCAGTTGAATTCATCCTTACTATAGAGACTTTAACTACCATCCTTCATTACAAAAAGTGTTGTTCCTACACAGTAAACATACTATCTTACACACATTTATAGTACTTTATAATCTATATTGTACTTTGTAATTCACCATGTTCGAATAACCAAAGTATGAAATCAAAATCAACCTACATTTAAGCATTTAATTTAAAAATACAACTCTAACATTATAGTGTAGGTAAACTTATGTTGTACTATACAACATGAAATCTGAATATAATTTGTTCAAAAAATGTATATGCACAACATATAAATAAAAAGAAGATTGTCCTAAAGTAGAATTGGTGATACACAAAACAGTGTAGTAAAATAAATAGTGTAGTAAAATGTAGAATTATTTGAAATCATATATGGCCCTAAGTATAAAATTAACTTACTAAAATCAGAACGCTTCTTCTGAATTATTATTCAGTTTCATTATTAAAGGTTTGCAATTCAGGAGTGAATTATGGTGACGTATGGTTAATACTTACAGGTTTTACTTATTTGCCTTATACACATAAGACTAAATTACCCTTTTAATTAAAATACATTAAAATATGAACACAATATTTACAAAAATGCCATAATTAATGTAGTCTATTGATCAACCTTAATCAATGGTTATAAATCACTTCTCGCACTTCTCACAATAAAATTAGAAGTGCGAGAAGTGATTTATACTAGTAGTAGTATACCCGCTCGATGCGGTGACGACAACAACTTTCAATGTAATTTGGTGGATACGAAAGTTAATTGCAAGTCTCAGCCTAGCACAAGTGTGGTTCATGACCATAAATTTGTTGCACAACATATACCAACATTAATTAATACAACACATACATCAAAAATAGTGACAAGATGGATCCAAAACATTATCTTCTTTCCTTGCCTCAACCAAACCAAAAAGAAACAAAGCATGCCATATAAGGAAGGCCCAGGTTGTAATTTTAGTCTCTACAGCTGAATCACAAATTCAACTTACATTCAATATATGAAATATATACATACACCATTTTTTTTTAATAATACAACACTTTAAGCATCCCTTAATTGATACAATTGTGGTAAAACAATATTGCCAAAATGCAAACTTGCCGTAAGCATCAAGTACTTCTCTAGCCTTTCATATAAAACTTATTATGGTTGTGAAATTTAAAATTATCATTTATAATATTTTATACAAGTAAAAGGTAAACAAAATTAATCCATTTCAAACCGAGCCAGATCGGCTCGTTTACAACATTAGTCCATTACAAACGAGACAATGAGTCCAGCTTACCTTGACTTGTTACAAACCGAGCAAGCCTATTTACAAAAAAAGTCGGCTCAGTTCATTTACAAACGAGCAGATTTCGAGCAAGCCATATGCTTTTTTATCACTCTACTTAAAATTTAAGATTGGGTTGCACTTTGTGGATCCGTCAGAGCAACTACTTTGTTGAGAGTTATCAAACTCACAACACGGTCACTTTTCAGCATGTTCAAGACATCTGTGGTTAACTTGACCAGACACAGTCAAACTTGATCAATATATAGTGCATATCTAGAAAACTATACGTATATGGTTTTTCATATAGCACATAACCAATATAATAAATATATATTATAACTTTGTAGCACATAACATATATACTTTGGAAACATGTTTAGATTTGAAAAACTTCATACTTGACTTTTGAAGTCAAATATGCAAAACTTAAAAAGCAATGTGAAAAAGTTGTTTATTTTGTTTTATAACAAGAATTCTTGCTTCATTTATTACCCTATTTAATTAAAACTATTTATAAACACTCTCAATTCTTATTTTATTATTTTAGCTAAAAAAGGAGTCGTAAAGCGGGTCAGTAACCCAAAATGTTTAACAACCTGCTGAACTTTCTTTTAGTAAAATTATACTAACTTACGGTACCAGAACTAAAACAGAAAATAATATAAAATTTAAGGTAGACCAACGACCAATTTGGGCCCGGGGGGTGGGGAGGGGGGCGGTCTTTAGCGTTTTGGTCATGGGCTTTAATAAGGCCACGAGTCGGCGCGAAAATGCTCGGTTCCTTTTAGATTTGTTATGGTCCTAGAACTAACACAAAAAAAATGAACATTTGGGGGTTCCATTACATTTGTTATAGTAACTTAACAAAAAAAAATCACCGACTAATACGGTGTTGCAAAATGACCCAATAGACCACTTGAAACACCAAACTTGTTAATTATATACAATAGTAGTTATAATACGATACAAAAAGGTAATTGTCATATGGTATACAAGCGTCACACATATGAAACGTTTTACAATATACAAGTACCACCACCATCCACTAAATAAAAAAACACAAAATAAATATAAGTCAGTCGGACCCGAACATGCGTACCAATTAATTTTTAGTAGTTACAATATAACAACATGTAAGGCCCCGAACCCGGTAGCCTTACTTTAGCGTCGGATTTACTCATAAACACAGTTCTATACAAATCAGAGTTCATTAAAACTTTCGCGGAATATAAAAACTTTCATGAAACTTTACAACAATCCAAAACTTGCCTTAATTAAACATTCTTGTCTTTCAAAATAAACATCAATTACATTAAAACATCTTGAGTCTTCAAATGCCAGTCTCCTATTCGCCCACCATGTGCCCGCTCAAGCTAGTTGTCACATTCTACTCACCTGCGTGCATACTAAAAGTCAGCTACGCTGAGTGAGTTCTAGTTAATCGGACGCCATACAATACATACACATACATACATATCCGAAGATACATATCCATACATAACTAGTTACCCTTCTGTTCTACATACATACTTACTACCATACATACATACATATCTACAATCACTAACCTCAGTCTACCGAGAGTACGTTCATAGTCCGCCGTCTATACCTGTACTCAAGGTCGTGAACACGTAAAAGGTCCGCAGTCCTTACCTATGTTCACCATTTATGGTACGTGCAAGGTCCGCAGTCCTTCCCTATACCATCCTACATCCACAACACGTACAAGGTCCACAGTCATTCCCTATGTTGCAACCTAAACCATAGCCGTACGAGGTCCGCAGTCCTCCCCTATGCTACCACAATACAAATACAGCACGTATAAGGTCCACAGTCCTTTCTTATGCTGATGCCTATCTATAATACGTATAAGGTCCGCAGTCCTTAACTACGTTGTCGTCTATTATCTGTAACACGTATAAGGCCCACCGTCCCTATCTACGTTTACATCTATCATCTACTTTACGTATAAGGCCCGCAGTCCTTAACTACGTTGTCGTCTATTATCTGTAACACGTATAAGGCCCACCGTCCCTATCTACGTTTACATCTATCATCTACATTACGTATAAGGCCCGCAGTCCTTAACTACGCCATCACCAGCCGAGTCTATGTCCGACAAAAGCTAGAGGGATTTGTCATCCTAACTTACTATGTCGAACGTAGAACTCACATACCATTCGTGTACCTGTATACACATACTTCACATATACAATAATTACATTATAGCATAAGAACACTCTAGGCGTTCTTTACATCATTCATTTAACAACCATACCCCTTGTCGATACGTGCAATATCCGAAGATCGTTCACGCCCCGACAAGTGTTCATTTGTAATGTTCATACATCTTCGATATATAATATTCGTACCTTTATTTTTGACCTGACAGTACGCGCAATATCCGAAGATCGTTCGCGTACCGACAAGCAATCATTCGTATCCATCACATATATCACATATGGCATACACTTATCACTTAGGATAAATGTATTAACAACACATCGAGTATGCACACAGCCCCGAAAACATAACACATAAATGGGGCTAGAAACTCACCTGAATTCTGTTACGCTCTCCGTTAATTGTTATTCCCTTCTTGAGTTGTGCACGGCTAACTGTATAATATTTACATGTATCAATTAACTACTACTACTCATGTTGTATTTCTATATTTATACAACCCACAACGAACGGGGGTCCGGGGGCAGCGCCCCTGGCAACGGGGTCTAAGGGCGGCAGCCCCTAGCAGGGTCCAAGGGGCAGAGCCCATGGCTGGGGTCGAGCTGCCGGTCAGCTTGGAAAATTTTATTTACATTAACTGTCTTAACACATTTTCCATTAGGTTTTTAATTTATTTTCTAATCGAACTTGACTTTAGGCGAAGTTAAACCTTAGGCGAACTTAGCTTTAGGCGAAGTTAAACCTTAGGCGAACTTAGCTTTAGGCGAAGTTAAGCTTTGAAGGCGAAGTTAAGCTTTGAATGCGAAGTTACCAGTTTGCAGGCGAAGTTATCAGTTTGCAGGCGAAGTTATCAGTTTGCAGGCGAAGTTGCCCAGTTCGCAAGCGAAGTTGCCCAGTTCAGCTACGGGTTTGGTTTTTATCAAGCATTTTGGCGATTTTAATACCCTTGTTATGGTTCGACATCACCCACTAACGTTCCCTAACCATTTCGTTCGTATATATATCCCGTATATACTATAAAGCTTGGATCTTTAAACATAAGGACATTCAATAAAACATAAACTTTAAAGGTCAAGAACATACCTTTTGTGCTCGTTTGGATCTCGTTTAACTTGTTTAATCACAACTAATCGTTTACTCTCTCTCGGATCTTGCTCGTTTCTCTCCCTCGGCCGCTGGCCGTATATGGCGGTGTGTGGTGTGTGTGTGTGTTTTGGAGTGTGTAGAGATTATGATGGAAAAAAAATGAGGGTTTATGGTTTTAGGTTGGTTTAGGGGATATTTATATCCCTTAAAGCCCATGGACCTAAAGCCCATTCTCATTTAACCCATCTCAATTAATCTAAATCCATGATCCGTTCTTTACTCGATATTAGTTAATTAATAACGCGGAAATCACTAAACGTAACTTTCTTTATTCAACATTATAAATTTTAGGATGTTACACAACATGACCATTGGACTATCACAGAACCTATGTTTAAGGTCAACAATAATATGAAATAAATCTAACTCTAAGTCCATAATTCCTTGCGTTCTGCGGCACCAACACTCACATTTACTATATATAGATAATTTAAAAGTCTCTCGCATAAGAAACATCAACTAAATTGAAACATTGCTTCTGCATAGAAAAACATGCTTAAAACAGATTTACAACAATGCTTTTGCATAAAAACAACAAACTAAAGTCTCTTGCTTTCTATCTAAATTTGATTTCAAGTTTAACCCGTCAAGAACTTTGACTTTTTTTTAACAAAAGTAGAACTTGAAAGACCTTAAATCAAGATCAAAATAGATGTTTGGACAAGATTTTATAGTAATTTTTGCAAATCCGAACGACCCAAATATTATTACCCTACTTAAAATTTAAACATGTAAATCGTTAAGATCACAATACCATAAAAATAAGAATA